>NW_017213070.1:0-15975 GCF_001704415.2 Capra hircus | reverse complement strand
CTTACCTAATGAGTAAGTTCTTTACATCAGGCTAGCCAAAGTATTGAAGTTGCAGCTTGCAGCCATGCAGTCTGTCATTGACATTTAGACGTGATTTACCTTTAGGACGACCTGGTTGGATCACCCTGATTGTGGGAAGGATTGAAGGGAGAAGGAGAAGGGGATGGCAGAGTATGAGATAGTTGAATGGCATCACTAACTCAGTGGACATGAGTTTGAGAAAGCTCCAGGAGTTGGTGAATGACAGGGAAGCCTGGCGTGATGCAGTCCATGGTGTCACAAAGAGTCTGACACAACTGAGCATCTGAACTCAACATCAACAATGCTGAGTTTTATTGATGTGATATATGAGAATGGTACTTTATATCTGTGGTTTTTTCACAAAAATATATTACCCCTGTCTAACTGGAAGAAAAATCTCAGACAAATCTCAACTGTGGGACATTCTACAAAAGACCTTAACTCCTTGAACTCTCCAGATGAGCAGAACAGAGGAAATTCTGAATAACTGTCATAGTGAAGATGGATTAAGGATTCTTGATCACAAAGTGTAACATGGTATCATGGGTGGGATCCTGAAGCAGGAAAGGAACAGGAAAGGAAAACAATAAACGTGACTAAAGCATGGGTTTTAGTTACCAAACTTTCTATATTATCTTCACAATAATTCTACAATGTTAAAATTGGTCTAAAATTTAATTTTTTAAAAAATTCTGTGACAGTCCAGTAATTACAAATTTCAATGAATATACATCACAGGTTTTCTTACTGTAAAGATATCATTCCATGGGGGCTACTACTGGCTCAGTGCACCTAAGTCCAGTGGATTTATTTGAGCACAGAATTTACATCATGATGCGCCATGGTGGATCTTGCCCTCTTTCTCTCAGGCACCGGATTTAGTTTGAATTCTCTTTCAAACAGTGTTCAGAGTTTATAAAATCTAGAAGACTAGACTAGAAGACTTCTACTCATCTAGAAGACTTGGAGGGAGACACAGGAAGCCTGGGCCTGAGGGAGAACTCAAAATATTTCTCACCTTGACTTGATTTTCCTCGGATGCACATTTCTTCATTACCCGAATGATAAAACACAGTAGGATGAAACTGGGTGTAAGACTCAAAAGAAAACAAACAAACAAAAATTTTAAACCCTGCCTTGGAGCAGCCTATTCTGAAGGAATGAGTATTCAAGGCTCTTCTAAGTATGGGCAAGCTCCTAAATTAGAATCCTACACTGCAGGATGGAACCAATACTCCACCTAGAAATAAAATGCTTTATTTGGGTTTGGTATGTCCTGGTCTTGTCTTTACTTCTTCTTCTAGAACTTCTTTGGGTCATTAAAGCAAAATCCAACTTGCTCATGGTCCTTGGTGCCAACCAAGCATCCCCTATAAAATGACCAATAGAACTTCCTGCAATACCTGATTGCAGTAAGCATTAAGTTCTCCTTTTTCTTTATTTCCAAATCTCTTCAAACTACTACTGCCTGCCAACAAGGACCTACTATATAGCACAGGAAACTCTCAATACTACGTAACAATCTACATGGGGAAATAATTTGAGAAAAATAGATATATGTATAGAAATGATATATGTGTGTGTATAACTGAATCTCTTTGCTGTCCACCTGAAACTATCACAACATTGTTAATTAATTATGCTCCAATATAAAATTAAAAGTTTTTTTAAAAGTAACTAGTGCGATTATAGGGGAAAGATGGCGGAGGAATAGGACGGGAAGATCACTTTCTCCCTCACAAATTCCTCAAAAGAACATTTCAACGCCAACCAAACTCCACAAAACAACTTCTGTAGGCTGGCAGAGGACATCAGGCAACCAGAAAAGCAGACCATTGTCTTCAAAAACAGGTAGGGAAAAATATAAAAGACGAAAAAGGAGACAAAGGAGGTGGGGAGGGAGCTCCGTCCTGGGAAGGGAAGCCCGTCCCGGGAAGGGAATTTTAAGAAGAGAGGTTTCCAAACACCAGGAAACACTCTCCCTGCTGAGTCTGTGGCGAGCCTTGGAAACACAGAGGGCAACATAACAGGAAGGAAAAATAGATAAATAATTAAAACCAAGAGATTACAAGCCCACCAGTAACTCCCCCAGCGGAAAAGCAGCACAGACGCCTGCATCCACCATTGGGAAGTGGGGGCAGGGCAGGGACGCGCGGGAGGCGCGGGCTGCAGAGCCTTGTAAGAATCGGGCAGGAACGCCCCAAGCGCAACCAGAACGATCTAGCTTGGGCTAGCAAACCAGACTGTGAGATAGCTACCACGCGAAAAACTCGAACATAAGACACCGCCAGGACCGAGCACAGAACAAAGGACGGAACGGAAAAAGCCAGCTGCAGACCATCCCCCGCCGGGGACAGGCAGCCAGAGCCGTAAGGACTGGAAAGGGGCAATTGCAGACCCGGAGAGACTTTACTTACCTAACTGCAAGCAGGCTCCTTTGCTAAGACTTCTGGGGGTGCTGGACAGTCACAGTCTGCCTCACGGGGTGCACCAGCGGTCCACCCAGAGAGCTGAGCGGCAGCGGCGGAAAAGGTGACAAGCCGCGGCGATCGCGCTCGCCAAACTCCTAAGCTACTCGGACCTGGGAAGGGCACAAAGCGCAGTCCCAGCTGAATCTGTGCCTCTGAGGGCTGCCTGAGCGCCGAACCTGAGCGGCTTGGACCAGGGAAGTGCACGCAGCCTAGGGCCGGCCCCAGACGGTTCCCCGCTGAGCATCGTAGAGCCGGAGTGGTTTGTGTGCCACGAGAAAGGACAGGTCAAGTGGGGCTGAGATGCGGTGTGCACACGACAGTGCTGTTTGTTTGCAGCATCCCCCCTCCCCACAGCGTGACTGAACTAGTGAGCCTAAAAAACCAGCAAACAGAAGAAGTTAAACAGAGGGAACCACCTTGGAAGTGAGCCCACATGGCCCATAACATCAGAGAAGGGCTAGATATATTTTTAATATTTTTAAAATCATTCCTTTTTTTTTTTTTTTGCTTTTTTTGTTTTTTTTTCTTTTTTTTCTAGCTTTTTTTAAATTGTTAAGTCTTCTATTTCTCCTCTAATTTTTATTTCTATAACCTATTATTACTATTTTTTTTTTTTAAGGCAAACACCATATATACTCTTTGGATGGTTGTTGGTGTGTTTTTTTTTTTCTTTTGTTTGTTTGTTTGTTTTTTAATAATTTTTTTCTTTCTTCCTTTTTCCTTCTGCTTTTCTTTAATATTGTATCTTTGAAAATCCAACCTCTACTCTAGATTTTTAATCTTTGCTCTTAGGTTTTTGTTGTCAATTTTGTACATTTAAAAACCCAAACTTCACTACCCAAGTTTACCTGAGAGCGAGATTACTGGCTTGACCACTCTCTCCTCCTCTGGACTCTCCTTTTTCTCCACCAGGTGGCCTCTGTCTCTTTTATCCCCCATCTCTTCTCTATCCAACTCTGTGAATCTCTGTGTGTTCCAGACGGTAGAGAACACCTAAGGAACTGGTTACTGGCAGGATTTGTCTCTCTCCTACTCATTCCTCTCTCTTATCCTCCTGGTCACCTCTGTCTACTTCCTCCCTCTCCTCTTCCCCGTATAACTCTGTAAATACCTCTGAGTGGTCCAGACTATAGAGCGCACATAAGGAAGTGACTACTGACTAGCTTGCTCTCTCCTCTCTTGATCTCACCGCATCTCATTCCAGTTACCTCTAACTACCCCCTCCATCTTCTCTTCTCCTTGTAACTCAGTGAACCTCTCTGAGTGTCCCTCAATGTGGAGAAACTTTTCATCTTTAACCTAGATGTTTTATCATCGGTGCTGTATAGATGGAGAAGTCTAGAGGCTACTGTAAAAATAAAACTGAAAACCAGAAGCAGGAAGCTTAAATCCAAAGCCTGAAAACATTAGAGAACTCTTGAATTCAGGGAACATTAAGCAATAGGAGCTCATCAAATGCCTTCATACCTACACCGAAACCAAGCTCCACCCAAGGGCCAACAAGTTCCAAAACAAGACATACCACGCAAATTCTCCAGCAACACAGGAACACTCCCCTGAGCTTCAATATACAGGCAGCTCAAAATTATCCCAAAACTTTTGATGTCTCATAATCCATTACGGGTCACTCCACTGCACTCCAGAGAGAAGAAACCCAGCTCCACCCACCAAAACTCCAACACAAGCCTCCCTAACCAGGAAACCTTGACAAGCCACTGATAGAACCCCACCCAAAGTGAGGAAGCTCCATAATAAAGAGAACTCCACAAATTACCAGAATATAAAAAGGCCACCCCAAACGCAGCAATATAACCAAGATGAAGAGACAGAGGAATACTCAGCAGGTAAAGGAACAGGAGAGTTGCCCGCCAAAACCAAACAAAAGAGGAAGAAGTAGGGAATCTACCGGAGAAGGAATTCCGAATATTGATGGTGAAAATGATCCAAAATCTTGAAATCAAAATGGAAACACAGATAAATAGCCTAGAGACAAGGATTGAGAAGATGCAAGAAAGGTTTAACAAGGACCTAGAAGAAATAAAAAAGAGTCAAAATATAATGAATAACGCAATAAATGAGATCAGAAACACTCTGGAGGCAACAAATAGTAGAATAACGGAGGCAGAAGATAGGATTAGTGAAATAGAAGATAGAATGGTAGAAATAAATGAATCAGAGAGGAAACAAGAAAAACGAATTAAAAGAAACGAGGACAATCTCAGAGACCTCCAGGACAATATGAAACGCTCCAACATTCGAATTATAGGAGTCCCAGAAGAAGAAGACAGAAAGAAAGATCATGAGAAAATCCTTGAGGAGATAATAGTTGAAAACTTCCCTAAAATGGGGAAGGAAATAATCACCCAAGTCCAAGAAACACAGAGAGTTCCAAATAGGATAAACCCAAGGCGAAACACCCCAAGACACATATTAATCAAATTAACAAAGATCAAACACAAAGAACAAATATTAAAAGCAGCAAGGGAAAAACAACAAATAACACACAAGGGGATTCCCATAAGGATAACAGCTGATCTTTCAATAGAAACTCTTCAGGCCAGGAGGGAATGGCAAGACATACTTAAAGTGATGAAAGACAATAACCTACAGCCCAGATTACTGTATCCAGCAAGGATCTCATTCAAATACGAAGGAGAAATCAAAAGCTTTACAGACAAGCAAAAGCTGAGAGAATTCAGCACCACCAAACCAGCTCTCCAACAAATTCTAAAGGATATCCTCTAGACAGGAAACATGAAAAGGGTGTATAAACCCGAACCCAAAACAATAAAGTAAATGGTAACGGGATCATACTTATCAATAATCACCTTAAACGTAAATGGGTTGAACGCCCCAACCAAAAGACAAAGACTGGCCGAATGGATACAAAAACAAGACCCCTCTATATGCTGCTTACAAGAGACCCACCTCAAAACAAGGGACACATACAGACTGAAAGTGAAGGGCTGGAAAAAGATATACCACGCAAATAGAGACCAAAAGAAAGCAGGAGTGGCAATACTCATATCTGATAAAATAGACTTTAAAACAAAGGCTGTGAAAAGAGACAAAGAAGGCCACTACATACTGATCAAAGGAACAATCCAAGAAGAAGATATAACAATTATAAATATATATGCACCCAATATAGGAGCACCGCAATATGTAAGAGAAATGCTAACAAGTATGAAAGGGGAAATCAACAATAACACAATAATAGTGGGAGACTTTAATACCCCACTCACACCTATGGACAGATCAACTAAACAGAAAATTAACAAAGAAACACAAACTTTAAATGATACATTAGATCAGTTAGACCTAATTGATATCTATAGGACATTTCACCCCAAAACAATGAATTTCACCTTTTTTTCAAGTGCTCATGGAACCTTCTCCAGGATAGATCACATCCTGGACCATAAATCTAAACTTGATAAATTCAAAAAAATCGAAATCATTCCAAGCATCTTTTCTGACCATAATGCATTAAGATTAGATCTCAATTACAGGAGAAAAACTATTAAAAATTCCAACATATGGAGGTTGAACAACACACTTCTGAATAACCAACAAATCACAGAAGAAATCAAAAAAGAAATCAAAATATGCATAGAAACTAATGAAAATGAAAACACAACAACCCAAAACCTGTGGGACACTATAAAAGCAGTGCTAAGAGGAAAGTTCATAGCAATACAGGCATACCTCAAGAAACAAGAAAAAAGTCAAATAAATAACCTAACTCTACAACTAAAGCAACTAGAAAAGGAAGAGTTGGAGAACCCCAGAGTTAGTAGAAGGGAAGAAATCTTAAAAATTAGGGCAGAAATAAATGCAAAAGAAACAAAAGAGACCATAGCAAAAATCAACAAAGCCAAAAGCTGGTTCTTTGAAAGGATAAATAAAATTGACAAACCATTAGCCAGACTCATCAAGAAGCAAAGAGAGAAAAATCAAATCAATAAAATTAGAAATGAAAATGGAGAGATCACAACAGACAACACAGAAATACAAAGGATCATAAGAGATTACTATCAGCAGTTGTATGCCAATAAAATGGACAACGTGGAAGAAATGGACAAATTCTTAGAAAAGTACAATTTCCCAAAACTGAACCAGGAAGAAATAGAAAATCTTAACAGACCCATCAAAAGCACGGGAATTGAAACTGTAATCAGAAATCTTCCAGCAAACAAAAGCCCAGGTCCAGACGGCTTCACAGCTGAATTCTACCAAAAATTTCGAGAGGAGCTAACACCTATCCTCCTCAAACTCTTCCAGAAAATTGCAGAGGAAGGTAAACTTCCAAACTCATTCTATGAGGCCACCATCACCCTAATACCAAAACCTGACAAAGATGTCACAAAAAAAGAAAACTACAGGCCAATATCACTGATGAACATAGATGCAAAAATCCTCAACAAAATTCTAGCAATCAGAATCCAACAACACATTAAAAAGATCATACACCATGACCAAGTGGGCTTTATCCCAGGGATGCAAGGATTCTTCAATATCCGCAAATCAAACAATGTATTCACCACATTAACAAATTGAAAAATAAAAACCATATGATTATCTCAATAGATGCAGAGAAGGCCTTTGACAAAATTCAACATCCATTTATGATAAAAACTCTCCAGAAAGCAGGAATAGAAGGAACATACCTCAACATAATAAAAGCTATCTATGACAAACCCACAGCAAACATTATCCTCAATGGTGAAAAATTGAAAGCATTTCCGCTAAAGTCAGGAACAAGACAAGGGTGTCCACTTTCACCGCTACTATTCAACATAGTTCTGGAAGTTTTGGCCACAGCAATCAGAGCAGAAAAAGAAATAAAAGGAATCCAAATTGGAAAAGAAGAAGTAAAACTCTCACTGTTTGCAGATGACATGATCCTCTACATGGAAAACCCTAAAGACTCCACCAGAAAATTACTAGAGCTAATCAATGAATATAGTAAAGTTGCAGGATATAAAATCAACACACAGAAATCCCTTGCATTCCTATACACGAATAATGAGAAAGTAGAAAAAGAAATTAAGGAAACAATTCCATTCACCATTGCAACGAAAAGAATAAAATACTTAGGAATATATCTACCTAAAGAAACTAAAGACCTATATATAGAAAACTATAAAACACTGATGAAAGAAATCAAAGAGGACACTAATAGATGGAGGAAATATACCATGTTCATGGATTGGAAGAATCAATATAGTGCAAATGAGTATACTACCCAAAGCAATTTACAAATTCAATGCAATCCCTATCAAGCTACCAGCAACATTTTTCACAGAACTAGAACAAATAATTTCAAGATTTGTATGGAAATACAAAAAAACCTCAAATAGCCAAAGCAATCTTGAGAAAGAAGAATGGAACTGGAGGAATCAACTTGCCTGACTTCAGGCTCTACTACAAAGCCACAGTCATCAAGACAGTATGGTACTGGCACAAAGACAGACATATAGATCAATGGAACAAAATAGAAAGCCCAGAGATAAATCCACACACCTATGGACACCTTATCTTTGACAAAGGAGGTAAGAATATACAATGGAGTAAAGACAATCTCTTTAACAAGTGGTGCTGGGAAAACTGGTCAACCACTTGTAAAAGAATGAAACTAGATCACTTTCTAACACCCCACACAAAAATAAACTCAAAATGGATTAAAGATCTAAATGTAAGACCAGAAACTATAAAACTCCTAGAGGAGAACATAGGCAAAACACTCTCCGACATAAATCACAGCAGGATCCTCTATGATCCACCTCCCAGAATTCTGGAAATAAAAGCAAAAATAAACAAATGGGATCTAATTAAAATTAAAAGCTTCTGCACAACAAAGGAAAATATAAGCAAGGTGAAAAGACAGCCTTCTGAATGGGAGAAAATAATAGCAAATGAAGCAACTGACAAACAACTAATCTCAAAAATATACAAACAACTTCTGCAGCTCAATTCCAGAAAAATAAACGACCCAATCAAAAAATGGGCCAAAGAACTAAATAGACATTTCTCCAAAGAAGACATACGGATGGCTAACAAACACATGAAAAGATGCTCAACATCACTCATTATTAGAGAAATGCAAATCAAAACCACAATGAGGTACCACTTCACACCAGTCAGAATGGCTGCGATCCAAAAATCTGCAAGCAATAAATGCTGGAGAGGGTGTGGAGAAAAGGGAACCCTCCTACACTGTTGGTGGGAATGCAAACTAGTACAGCCACTATGGAGAACAGTGTGGAGATTCCTGAAAAAATTGCAAATAGAACTACCTTATGACCCAGCAATCCCACTGCTGGGCATACACACCGAGGAAACCAGAATTGAAAGAGACACATGTACCCCAATGTTCATCGCAGCACTGTTTATAATAGCCAGGACATGGAAACAACCTAGATGTCCATCAGCAGATGAATGGATAAGAAAGCTGTGGTACATATACACAATGGAGTATTACTCAGCCGTTAAAAAGAATTCATTTGAATCAGTTCTGATGAGATGGATGAAACTGGAGCCGATTATACAGAGTGAAGTAAGCCAGAAAGAAAAACACCAATACAGTATACTAACACATATATATGGAATTTAGGAAGATGGCAATGACGACCCTGTATGCAAGACAGGGAAAGAGACACAGATGTGTATAATGGACTTTTGGACTCCGAGGGAGAGGGAGAGGGTGGGATGATTTGGGAGAATGACATTCGAACATGTATACTATCATGTAAGAATTGAATCGCCAGTCTATGTCTGATGCAGGATACAGCATGCTTGGAGCTGGTGTATGGGAATGACCCAGAGAGATGTTATGGGGAGGGAGGTGGGAGGGGGGTTCATGTTTGGGAACGCATGTAAGAATTAAAGATTTTAAAATTTTAAAAAAATAAAAATAAAAAATAAAACATTTTAAATCTTAAAAAATAAAAAATAAAAAATAAAATAAAAGTAACTAGTGCCTAAGTGTACTTTTCTGCCTCCTCTGTGCCTACTTCCTCTTTTCCTTGTGTAACTTTTCTTCCGTCTACCCTCAAAGTGCTGCTATTTAGGAGATTCCTGAACATTGCTATCCTTTTCCAGTCCCTGGGAAATTTCATCCACTCACATCATTTCACCTGAAAACATTCCCTCTTCCCAAACATATATTTTCTGCACAAATATCTCCCTAAAAGTACAGATGTATACAGTTTCTTCTCTGTTTTTCACTAGTTTATCCTAAATGCAACTTATAAGCAGCACTTCAGATCATATCATCCTTAAACTCCTCTTATTTTAACTCACTTGGTGACATCAGAGTCTGCACAGAAACATGACTATTATTCTTTGCCCCTTTCTCATCATCATGCTTAATCTGTCACCAAGTATCTTTCATTTGGCCTCCTAAATATGCATTATAGCATACCAGTCCTTTAACTCCATGGCCCAGTGTCACAGTCTGTCAGAACCTGCCCTACCACATCAGCTTCATAACCTCAATCCAGCTACCATTCTTGTTTTGGTTGCAGTTGCCAATACTGCTAGCGCTGCTCTGAAATGCAAAGATGATCATGTTCTTACCTTGCTTTAAAAGCTTCAGGGAATCCCTGAAGTCTTCAAGAAAAACCCTAATTTCATTAGGATGTATTATAATACTCTCATCTCAATTTCTCATCTTACCACTCACCAACCTTACTTTGCACTTCGTAGTCCAGAAACATTGGGCTGCTTCTTGTTTCCCTTATAAACTCTGCTATCTCAAGCATCTATTCTTGCTTTGGCTGTCTTCTTCACCTGGAATGATCTTCCAGCTCTAATCCTAACCTGCCCTTCTTATATGTTCCCCAAATACCCAGGCATCTCTCTCTTAACTAGGTGCGTTACTTTCCAGCTATACATTTCTGACTGACTGTGAAGATAGTACTCACAGTCATAGTACTGTGATAGTATTAGAGCAAAATGTTTATATTTATTCATCTTTACATGTCCATACCCAGCAGTGTATGCTACATACCAAGCACTCAATGACTATGTAGAGGAAAAGAGGGAAGAAAAAATGGAAAGAAGGAAAGGAAAGAAGGAGGAAGGGAAGAGGAAGGAAAAAGAATCTAAAAAGGATTACTACCCAAAGAAAGAATCTATATTGGTGGACCCTTAGAACAGTAATGCTTGAGTAGGAAAATACTTGAAAAGATACTGGTAAATTATAGACCAGGCAAATGGTACCATTACTGAAAATTATGCTATTATTGGGTGTCCCTTTTTCATTTTGATTTCAAGATTTTGGATCATTTTCACTATCATTATTTGGAATTCTTTATCAGGTAGATTCCCTATCTCTTCCTCTTTTGTTTGGTTTGGTGGGCATTTCTCCTGTTCCTTTACCTGCTGGGCATTCCTCTGTCTCTTCATCTTGTTTATATTTCTGAGTTTGGGGTGGCCTTTCTGTATTCTGGCAGTTTGTGGAGTTCTCTTTATTGTGGAGTTTCCTCACTGTGGGTGGGGTTGTATGGGTGGCTTGTCAAAGTTTCCTGGTTAGGGAAGCTTGTGTCAGTGTTCTGGTGGGTGGAGCTGGGTTTCTTCTCTCTGGAGTGCAATGAAGTGTCCAGTAATGAGTTATGAGATGTCAGTGGGTTTGGAGTAACTTTGGGAAGCATGTATATTGAAGCTCAGGGCTGTGTTCCTGTGTTGCTGGAGAATTTGCATGGTATGTCTTGCTCTGGAACTTGTTGGCCCTTGGGTGGTCCTTAGTTTCAGTGTAGGTATGAAGGCGTTTGATGAGCTCCTGTTGATTAATGTTCCCTGGAGTCAGGAGTTCTCTGGTGTTCTCAGGATTTGGACTTAAGTCTCCTGCCTCTGGTTTTCAGTCTTATTTTTACAGTAGTCTCAAGACTTCTCCTTCTATACAGCACTGTAGATAAACATCTAGGTTAAAGATGAAAAGTTTCTCCACAGTGAGGGACACCCAGAGAGGTTCACAGAGTTACATGGAGAAGAGAAGAGGGAGGAGGGAGTTAGAAGTGACCCAAATGAGATGAGGTGGAATCAAAAGAGGAGAGAGCAAGCTAGCCAGTAATCACTTCCTTATGTGCACTCCACAGTCTGGACAACTCAGAGATGTTCACAGAGTTATACAGAGAAGAAAGAGGGAGGAAGGAGACAGAAGTGGCCAGGAGGATAAAAGGGGGGAATCAAAAGGAGAGAGACAGATCCAGCCAGTAATCAGTTCCCTAAGTGTTCTGCACCATCTGGAACACACAGAGATTCACAGAGTTGGGTAGAGAAGAGAAGGGGGAGGGAGGAGACAGAGGCAACCTGGTGGAGAAAAAGGAGAGTCCAAAGGGGGAGAGAGCAGTCAAGCCAGTACTCTTGCTCCCAAGTTAAAGTGGGTACTGGAGATTGGGTTCTTAAAGGTACAAAATTGATAACAACCAAAAAGCAAAGATTAAAAATACAGAGTAGAGGTTGGATTTTCAAAAATACAATATTAAAGAAAAGAAGGAAAAAAACAAAGTCACAAAAATTATATAAAAAATATATATATACATGAAGTTTGCTTTAAAAAAGTGTCTTTTTTTTACAAAGTAATAGTAGGTTATAAAAATGAAAATTAAAGGAGTAATAGAGGACTTAAAATTTTTAAAAAATTAAAAGAAAAAAATGAATGATCATAAAAATAGTAAAAATATATCTAGGACTTTCTCTGGTGTTGTTGTGGGCAGTGTGGGGTCAGTTCATTTTCGGATAGTTCCTTGGTCCGGCTTATATTTCTCAAGATCTATAGGCCCCTTCCTATGTAGTTGGTACTAACTACAGGGTTTTAATCTATTGCACCTGTCACTTCCAAGGCGGTTCCCTCTGTTTTAGCTTCTTCTGTTTGCTGGTCTCTTCAGTGTCTGACTTCCGCCCTAACACAAGGAGGGTGGTGGTGGACACTTTTTTTTAGGCTCACTTGTTCAGTAGCGCTGTGGGGAGGGAGGGACACTGCAAACAAATAACACTGGCTGTGCTCACAGTGTCTCAGCAACACTGGGCCTGCCCCGGCTCACGGCGCATGTGCCCTCCCTGCCCACACTGCTCAGGCTCTAGGTTGCTCCGCCGGGAACCGTCAGAGGCCGGCCCTGGGCTGCATGCACCTCCCAGGTCTAAGCCGCTCAGGTTCAGGTGCTCAGGTAGTCCTCAGAGGCGCAGACTCCATCGGGCCTGCGTTTTGTGCCCTTCCCAGGTACGAGCAGCTCAGGTGATGAGCTGTTTGGTGAGCACAGTCGCTGTGACTTTATCGCCTCCCCTGTCCCTGCCGCTTGGCTTTCTGGGTGTATAACCAGCACACCTTCTCAGGCAGATGTTGACCATCCAGAACCCCAAGAAGTCTTAGTTAGCAAAGAAGCCTGCTTGCAGTTTGGTAGATAATGTCTCTCTGGGACTGCGATTGCCCCCTTCTGGCTCTGGCTGCCTGTCACCGGAGGGTGATGGTCCGCAGACGGCTATCTCTGTTCAGTCCTTTGTTCTGTGCAGGGGGCCTGGTGGTGTCTTAGGGCTTTTTGCATAGTAGCTATCCCACAGTCTGGTTTGCTAGCCCAAGTTTGTTCACTCAGATTGCCTTCGGGGCATTCAGGCCAGATCCTTACTCTAAGCACTGCAGCCCACGCCTCCCTGCCCAGCCTCTGCTTGCTAGTGGCAGGTACAGGGGTCTGCGCTGCTTCTGCCCTGGGGGGAGTTACTGTTGGGCTGGTAATCTGTGGGTTTTAATTATTTATTTATTTTCCCTCCCTGTTATGTTGCCCTCTGTGCTTCTAAAGCTCGCCACAGACTGGGCAGTGAGTGTTTCCTGGTGTTTGGAAACTTCTGTTTTTAAGACTCCCTTCCAGGGACGGAGCTCCGTCCCTACCTCTTTTGTCTCTTTTTTTGTCTTTTGTATTTTTTCCTACCTCCTTTCGAAGACAATGGACTGCTTTTCTGGGTGCCTGATGTCCTCTGCCGGCATTCAGAAGTTGTTTTGTGGAATTTACTCAGCGTTTAAATGTTCTTTTGATGAATTTGTGGGAGAGAAAGTGGTCTCCCCATCCTATTCCTCCTCCATCTTAGGAACACTTGGTGTCTCCTTTTTCAAAGTCATTCTTAGAAAGATGCTTGGGGAATTCTTGACTAACTACAGAGCTAAGTGCCATTAACCCTCAATTTTTAGAAACAGATTAACTGGCATGTGAATTTTCCAGACCTTTTGATTGTTCTGCTTCATGTTATTTAATTGCTCATTAGAGAATTGAAAGAGGAAGGAGACAAGTCAACCACATCTGTCACCTGTTAGTGCTTGTAGTAAAAATTTATTAGTAAAGAGGCTGGAATCAGAGACTAAAACATGAATTTTATTTTTATATTGTATCAAATCTTGTAGCTCAGTGGGTGAAGAATTAATCTGCAGTGCAGGAGAACCAGGTTTGATCCCTGGGTTGGGAAGATCCCCTGGAGAAGGAAATGGCAACCCACTCCAGTATTCTTGCCCGGAAAATCTCATGGACAGAGGAGCCTGGTGGGCTACAGTCCATGGGGTTACAAAGAGTCGGGCACGACTGAGCGACTAACATTTACTTACTAACACTAAATCCTCATTATCACAGATAATGGAAAGTAGTCTCTATTCAGCCCACATTTTCCTAAAACTGAGTTTGGAAATTTCCATATTGCTATCACTCAGGATTTTTATGAATACATTTAATTCATTTAATGTACATTAGGCATCCTAATGGTCCCTAATATAGGCAAATACATAAACTACTGTTGTTGCTAACCAGTGACAGGGCTGAGCATGTATTATACCTTCCAGTCAAAAGTCATGTCATTGAAACAATGATAATCAACATTATAGTTCTAACAATTTAACTTAAATTGAACAGAGAATTTCTTTAAGTAATACTAACATAATACTGGGCTTCTCAGGTGGCACTAATGAAATGGTAAAGAACCCGTTGGCCAGTGTAGGAGACATAAGAGACGTGGGTTCAATCCCTGGTCAAGTATACCCCTGGAGGAGGAAATGGCAGCCCACACCAGTATTCTTGCCTGGAGAATCTCATGGACAGAGGAGCCTGGCAGGCTACAATCCACAGGGTCTCAAAGAGTCAGACACAACTAAAGTGACTTTAACACATACACAGCATATTATGTACATCTAAATACTTGCTATAAAAAATCTGAACCCATAACTGTAAATTTTAATCTCCTCTTCCTCCCTTCACAAATTACTGTAATGCTAGGTAATATTTTTGGAGAAGGAAATGGCAACCCCCTTCAGCATTCTTGCCTGGAAAATCCCATGGACAGAGGAGCAGGACTGCAGCCTGCTACTACCATCCATGGGGCAGCAAAGGAGTTAGACACAACTTAGCAACTAAAGAACAACCAACAACAGGTATTTCTAACTTATATTCCTTGACAATATTTATCTGGTCAGGTTGATAGACTTTTATTCTATCTGGTGTTGTAATACTTTGAAATATTTATGACTCTCATCTATTAGGACAGTTCTAAGAAGGGTTAAATTCTTCATTTTACTTCTAAGGCCCAAAGTACACAAAACATTTGAACAAACCTTGTTGGCTATCCAACTTAAAAAGAGGCAATTATCTTCTATTTAAATGACCTTTCAAAATTAAAACTATGCAATATGGCACATCTCAAAGACCAAGCTAAACTGCAAAGACTGCATCATCGTTTTTCATATTACTACTTTCATAGTTCTCCCCAACTTCTCTTTTTTTGTTGTTTCCTTTTTGTCAGAAGTTGCTTTTCAAACCTTTCCATAGTTAGAAGCAATCCAAGTTCCTATCAGAACTTTATATTTAGACTATTCATAATTGTTCTATATTAGTGTTTTCTGCTTCATTTCTCATATGCCTACAAGAAGGCTAATGAAAGCACTTCTTTGAATCTTGACAAAGAAGTAACCAATTTTTATCTTTTTTTTTTCTTTTTTATAGCTAATAAGTAATAAAGTTATCATAAATTTGTCTACAAATGGTCAGTCTTATGAAAACTTTTTCTTGTTTTCCTACCGATCTATAAAACATAAACACAGAAATTTTGAACTCAGGAAAAAACAATATATATTTCTCTAAACTAGGAATAATTTATTTTTAAAAAAGAAAATCTGTAAATAATGCATGTGTGTATTTAGTCCACACATTTGGCTTTTTTCTAACCCTATGAATGTAGCCCATGGACGTGTTTCTCTGTCCATGGGATTGCTCCAGGGAATGAATACTGGAGGTGGCGTTGCAATTTTCCTCCTTCCAGGCGCATCTTCCCTGCATTCTAGGTATCAAACCCCTCTCCAGCATTGGCCAGATCTATTACACTGAGCCAACATTGCTCAAGAAAACACATCAACTTTACAATGTACACAAAGTTTCAATTGCTTTCATATTAAAATGTTATCACTAATTATGCCATCTTTATCTACATTGGCCTGAGTATCTCTCTCTTT
>NW_017213069.1:0-15978 GCF_001704415.2 Capra hircus | reverse complement strand
CTGAGCCTTGGAAAGACATTCCTAGCTTATAGCGGTATTGCTCATGAAGAAGCAGGATGCAGGAATGTGTCAGACATGACTGGGTGCCTTCCTGGGTTCAGCTCCGTGAGGGGCCTTTCCACTCAAAGTAGGTCCCATGCCTCCTTGGGGAGGAAGTGGGCCCGCTTGCCTCCAAATTGCCAAAGGCTGGAACAAAGCTAGTTCTATCAGAGGTAAGAAAAGAGCAATTGGATGGATGTGGAAGCTGTTGCTGGCCGCACTGCTTCAGGCCCCCACCCCTCCGCCCCCGAGAGAAACAGGCGCCCTGTGGCCCCTAGGTCCTGGATGCAGTTTCACACATAGAATGTGTCCCATAGGAGCCAAGAATTTTCCTGACAGACCTAGGCTCACTAGAGCTCTCCTACAGAGCAAAGGGGATGGGACAGATGTGTGGCTGTGGCTCTGCCTTTCCCTGGGAGTGTGGAGCCGCTCCCTATGGCCCCGGGCTCCAGGGGAAATTGCCCCTGAATAATGACCTCCAAGAAGCGCTTTTCCAACTGGCTGAGACGTGGAGTTCTCAGGATGCAGGGAAAGCGAGTGTCCTTCGGGGAAGCAAAGGCAGTCACCTGTTATCATTACTTACTAGAATAGTAGGTACCTTCTCCGGTTGGCAGAGGCCTTCCCTACCTGATCTGAAAAAGAAAACGAAGTAGCTCGCTGATTTGAGAAATAATTCCCAGACTTGGGTTTCCAACCAGTATAGAATCCGACAATGGCCCTGTCTTTGCAGCCGCGTTAATTAACAGGTATGTGAAGCTCTAAATATCAGTGGAAATTACATACAGCATATAGGCCCCAGTGTTCTGGAATGGTGGAAAGAAACAACCAAACTCTTGAAGAGACACTTTCAAAATGGATCATAGAGACTGACTGTACATGGATGGGCTTGCTTCCGGCAGACTTACTCATATTACGGGTAACTGCACGTTCCCATAGTTGTTGTCCTTATGAAATTTTCTATGGGAGACCCCCTCCCACAGTGAGGCAGGTGTTAGCAGATTTGCCACAAGTAAGGGGGTGGGATTTCACAGCAGATGGAACAATTAGGTAAGGTAATAAATCAGGTAACTAAGTTTGTATAAAAAAGAATATCATTCCCCCTTGAGGAACAGATTCATGAATTTGTGCTCAGTGATCAGGTGTGGCTCAATGACTGGAAACACAATTCCTTGGCCTGACATCGGAAAGGTCCTTATACTGTTGTTTTAGCCACAATTCTGAAAGAGATGGGAATACCAGACCACCTAACCTGCCTCTTGAGAAATCTGGATGAAGGTCAGGAAGCAACAGTTAGAGTAGGACATGGAACAACAGACTGGTTCCAAAAAGGAAAAGGAGTATGCAAAGGCTGTATATTGTCACCCTGTTTATTTAACTTATATGCAGAGTACATCATGAAAAATGCTGGGATGGAAGATACATGAGCTGGAATCAAGATTGCCGGTAGAAATATCAATAAACTTAGATATGCAGATGACACCACCATTATGGCTGAATGTGAAGAGGAACGGGTATGTCGGGGAACTTCTTGAGTTGCAGCAAGGGTGTGAAGGACCCTTTGGAAGTTCCAGAGGTTAGGTGTGGTTAGTCTCGAGATGCCTCAGCGGAAATGGGCCTCATGTCGCCTGGAATGGAGAGGCTCCTGGATATTCCCGAGTTTCAGCAGGTGCTCTCGAGTTACGACGGGGACTTCAGGGACCCGCTCTGGCGGCCGCAGGAAACGCCAGTCATCATGCGTGTTGCTAGGGGGCCTCTCGTGATTCCTCTCCCATCGAAGCCGGGGGCCTAAGACTTTGTGTGGAGTCGAAGCTGAGGATTCCTCTCCAGTGCTGACATGGATTTTGTGGTACTTCTCGGTCTCCACAAGGGAGTCAGGCCTCGTCTCGAGTGGGGGCATGAGCGTGCCCTTTCCTCCATGCTGTAGCAGCAGTGTTACGCTTCCCCATGCCTGGACCAAGGGATCTGTGGCTTTCCCTCGAGTCTTTCCCACTAGGCTTTCCCACAGGGCTGTCCCACGTGTGACGGTGGTGTGAGTCAATCCTCGGCATGAAGGCCAAGGCAGTGCAGGGAAAACAGGTTCCTGTGGAATGGACTGAGACATCTGGGTGAGTCTCGGAATGGTGGCACGACCCTGCAGTTCCTCTCCCCTTTCCTTTGGAGAGCGCCTCCTCTTGAGATGCGATGGGAATGCCGGGAATTCTTTCCCGACCATTCAGGGAAAGGATCGCTCATCTCGAGCTACGAGCCGGAAACGGAGCTCCTCTGGATGTGGCCGGGACACTCGAGCTTCCTCTTGAGTGGAGACGGGTATGTCAGGGAACTTCTTGAGTTGCAGCATGACTGTGAAAGACTCTTTGGAAGTTCCAGAGGTCACGTGTGATTAGCCTCGAGACACCTCAGGGGAAACGGGCCTCATCTCCTGGAGGGGAGAACCGCCTGGATTTTACCGAGTTGCGGCAGGTGCTCTCGACTTACGACGGGGTCCTCAGGGACCCGCTCTGGTGACCTCAGGAAAGGCCAGTCCCCATGCGAGTTGCTAGAGGGCCTGTCGCTATTCCACTCCCACGATGCCAGGGCCTAAGACCTTGTGTGGAGTCGGGGCCGGAATCTGAGGATTCCTCTCCAAGGCTGACATGCATGTTGGGGTACTTCTGGAGTCTCCCAAGGGGAGTCAGTCCTCGTCTCGAGTGGGGGCATGCACGTGCGCTTTCCTCTCGAGCTTTAGCAGCAGTGTCACGCTTCCCTTCGCATGGATCAAGGAATCTGTGGCTTTCTCTCGAGGCTTTCCCACGAGGCTTTCCCACAGGGCCCTCCCACGTGCCACCGTGGTGTGAGTCCGATCCTCGGCGTGAAAGTCGAAGCAGTGCAGGGAAAACAGGATCCTCTGGAATGGACTGAGATATCTGGGGGACTCTTGGAATGGTGGCACGACCCATGAGTTTTTCTCGCCTTTCCTGTGCAGTGTCTCCCTCCTCTTGAGAAGCTTCGGAAACGTCGGGAATTCTATCCCGAGGAAGCAGGGGAAGGATCCCTCATCTTTAGGCTTGGAGGCGGAAACGGAGCTCCTCTGGATGTGGCCGGGACCCCTCATGCTTCCTCTGGAGTGGGAGACGGGTGTGTCGGGGAACTTCTTGAGTTGCAGCAAAGGTGTGAAGGAACCTTTGGAAGTTCCAGAGGTTAGGTGTGATTAGCCTCGAGACGCCTCAGCGGAAATGGGCCTCATCTCGCCTGGAGGGAGAACCTCCTGCATTTTCTCGGAGTGGCAGCAGGTGCTCTAGAATTACGACGGGGACCTCAGGGACCCGCTCTGGTGGCCTCAGGAAAGGCCAGTCAAGATCCCAAGACAGCATTTGGAGAGGGAGAGACATCACGAGAGGCTCCCGAGAAACTCGCATGGGGACTGGCCTTTCCTGAAGGCCACCAAAGCGGATCCCTGAGGTCCCCGTCGTAAGTCGAGAGCACCTGCCACAACTGGAGAAAATCCAGGAGGTGCTCCCTCCAGGCGAGATGAGGCCCATTTCCGCTGAGGCGTCTCAAGGCTAATCACACCAGAACTCTGGATCTACCAATGGGTCTTTCACACCCATGCTGCAACTCAAGAAGTGCCCCGACATACCCGTCTCCACTCGAGAGGAAGCACGAGAGTCCCGCCCCACATCCAGAGGAGCCCCGTTTCTAACTCTTAGCTCCAGAGGAGGGATCCTTTCCCTGCGTGTTCGGGAAAGAATTCCCGGCGTTCCTGTCGCATCTCAAGAAGAGGCCCTCTCCACAGGAAAGGCGAGAGGAACTCCAGGGTCATGCCACCATTCTCAGAGTCCCCCAGATGTCTCACTCCATTCCAGGGGAAAACATTTTTCCCTGCACTGCCTCGATTTTCAAGCCGAGGATCGACTCACACCACGGTGGCACGTGGGAGACAAATGTGGGAAAACCTCGTGGGAAAGCCCTATGGGAAAGCCTCGTGGGAAAGCCTCGTGGGAAAGCCTCGTGGGAAAGCCACAGATCCCTGATCCACGCGAATGTAAGCGTGGCACTGCTTCTACAGCTCGGGAGGAAAGCTTACGTGCATGCCCCCATTCGAGACGAGGACTGACTCCCCTGGGGAGACTCCAGAAGTACCCCAAGATCCATGTCAGCACTGGAGAGGAATCCTCAGGTGACAGCATCGACTCCACACAAGGTCTTAGGCCCCGGCAATCGACGGGAGAGGAATCCCGAGAGGCCCCCGAGCAACTCGCATGGGGACTGGCCTTTCCTGAGGCTACCAGAGCGGGTCCCTGAGGTCCTCGTCGTAAGTCGAGAGCACCTGCCGCAACTCGAGAAAATCCAGGAGGTTCTCCCCTCCAGGCGAGATGAGGCCCATTTCCGCTGAGGGGCTCGAGGCTAATCACACCTAACCTCTGGAACATCCGAAGGGTCCTTCACACCCTTGCTGCAACTCAAGAAGTTCCCCGACATACCGTCTCCACTCGAGAGGAAGCACGAGGGTCCCGCCACATCCAGAGAAGCCCCGTTTCCGCCTAATAGCTCGAGAGGAGGGATCCTTTCCCTGCGTGGTCGGAAAGAATTCCCGGCGTTCCCATCGCATCTCAAGAGGAGGCGTTCTACACAGGAAAGGCGACAGGAACTCCAGGGTCGTGCCACCATTATCAGAATCCCCAGATGTATCAGTCCATTCCTGGGAAACCTGTTTTCCCTGCACTGCCTCGATTTTCAAGCTGAGGATCGACTCACACCACGGTGGCACGTGGGACAGCCCTGTGGGAAAGCCTCGTGGGAAAGCCTCGAGGGAAAGCCACAGATCCCTTGATCCACACGAAGGGACCGTGACACTGCTGCTACAGCTCGGGAGGAAAGCGCACGTGCATGCCCCACTCGAGACGAGGACTGACTCCCCTGGGGAGACTCCAGAAGTACCACAAGATCCATGTCAGCACTGGAGAGGAATCTTCAGGTTCCAGCCCCGACTTCACACAAGGTCTTAGGCCCCGGCATCGACAGGAGAGGAATCCTGAGAGGCCCCTAGAAACTTGAATGGGGACTGGCCTTTCCTGAGGCCACCAGAGCTGGCCCCTGAGGTCCCTGTCGTAAGTCGAGAGCACCTGCCGCAACTCGAGAAAATCCAGGAGGTTCTCCCTCCAGGCTAGATGAGGCCCATTTCCACTGAGGTGTCTCGAGGCTAATCACACCTAACCTCTGGAACTTCCAAAAGGTACTTTACACCCTTGCTGCAACTCAAGAAGTTCCCCGACATACCCGTCTCCACTCGAGAATAAGCAAGATGGTCCCCCCCACATCCACAGGAGGCGCGTTTCCGCCTCGTCGCTCGAGATGAGGGATCCTTTCCTTCCGGGGGCCAGCGTGAGGAATTCCGCCTATGGCAAAGGTCATGAGGAAGGAGGCTTGGCATGCGCAAAGGCGTGATCAAGCCTCAGGTAACCCCCTGTTCCCGAGCATCGAACCCCAAAACCAGAGTCTGTTTTATGCTCTCACCTACACTTCTGACTTTACGGGGGCTCTCCCCCATAACTGTTTCTCTCGGAGAAGAAGTAAACGTGCAGCTTCAAGGCAATAAATATTCTTGGGCATGACAAGAGTGTTTCAGCTTGCCGACTCCTCTGAAGGTTATCTAGCCCACCTTTATAGGTTTGTCCGGCCACATGTGATTGTTTACAGCCTCCCAACCTGAGAGGCATGAGATGTTTTAGACTTACTAAAGGCAAATTATTTTGGGGAGTTAGAAATTATTAGTATAGTTGGTTAGGAATTATATTGGTGAAGGGTTCTTCATTTGTTGTGTCAAAATTGCTGCTAATTCCCTGCTCTGGGTGGGACAAGGATATTTTAGGTCAAACCTCTCTGCTGACAGACCAGCTTGTGTGACAGGATTATCCATACTGCTGCCACTAGGCACAAGATTGTTTACTACCTCTCAACTGTAAACAGCACAGAGAGTTTTGGAGTATTTTGAGAGTCTTAATTAGCATAGGACTTTTTCTTCTTGTTGAGTCAATGATTGCCACCAGGCCTCCATATCCTTAGGCACTTGGGAATATATTAATCAATGTATTTGGAATATAGCAAAGGAAATATAGCAGTTTTTGATGTTAGCAATACTAGACTTTTTGAGTTAATGGATTTTCACTTTTGTAATAGATCACTGTACTTTGTTATATATCACTGTGTCCTTTCTATGTAAGAATGTAACTTTATCATATCTTAAGACTAAATAGATCTTAAGGGGAGAATTGATGAAAGGATTTTCATTTGTTAGGCTGATGTTTGCTGATAAATCTCCATGTTCCCTACCCTTATAATGAATATAACTAGTATATAGGAGAAATAAGTATTAACCTTTAAGCATATAGGAGAAATAAGAATTCACCTTTAAGACTAATCATGTTAACCTTGGGTTAAATAAATTCCTTTCTTGATTGTAACTCACTACACCCTCACCCTATAGGAATGTAACTTTATTTGGAGGGTGGTGCCTGGTTTAAGAAAAAACACCCTTGGAAGAAATAAGTTTATTTGGTTATCAGAAAGAAAGGATCATAAAATGTCAGCAGGTCTCATTCATGGCCAGAAGATGATGTAAGATCCCTAAGACCTTTTTTTTATACATTTATGTGAAGCACCTGATTTTGATAAAGGTCAGGATGCCGACTCCTGCGTGACTCTGTATTCATCCCTATGTGTAACAAGAGGTATACAAGCAAAACCAAAAATAAAGAAATCAGATCAGTTTCCGGAAAGACTGATTCCCCCATGTCGCTTCTTTTTTGCTCCCGTTTTTCTGGCTGAATTCTCTACTGGAGGATGGATGCTATTCCACGTAATCCAAGTTATTCAGCCTTTTTTTCTCCAATAATCTTCCTACTACACTATCCATTTCTAATCTCTTTATATCTGGGATTAAATATGTATATTTCCAAAGACGACGACTACGTCCCCACCTTCGAATCACCCTGGATCCACCGGGGCTGGACCACGGCACTTTCCCTGCTTGGTCGGGAAAGAATTCCCGGCGTTCCCACCGCATCTCAAGAAGAGGCGCTCTCCACAGGAAAGGCGAGAGGAACTCCAGGGTCGTGCCACATTCCAAGAGTCCCCCAGATGTCTCAGTCCATTCCAGAGGAACCTGTTTTCCCTGCACTGCCTTGATTTTCACGCCGAGGATCGACTGGCACACGGTGGCACGTGGGACAGCGATGTGGGAAAGCCTCGTGGGAAAGCCTCGAGGGAAAGCCCCGTGGGAAATACCTCGAGGGAAAGACACAGATCTCTTGATCCACGCGACGGGCAGCGTGACACTGCTACTGCAGCTCGGGAGGTAAGCGTTCTTGCATGATCCCGCTGAGAAGAGGACTGACACCCCTGGGGAGACTCAAGAAGTACCCCAAGAACCATGTCAGCACGGGAGAGGAATCCTCAGGTACCGGCCTCGACTTCACACAAGGTCTTAGGCCCCACCATCGACGGGAGAGGAATCCCGAGAGGCCCCGTAGCCACTCGGATGGGAACTGGCCTTTCCTGACGCCACCAGAGCGGGTCCCTGAGGTCCCAGCGTACGTTGAGAACACCTGCCACAATTCGAGAAAATCCAGGAGGTTCTCCCCTCCAGGCAAGATGAGGCCAAATTCCGCTGAGGCTCTCGAGGCTAATCACACCTAAACTCTGGAAATTCCAAAGGTTCCTTCACAACCTTGCTGAAACTCAAGAAGTTCCCCGACATACCGTCTCCACTCCAGAGGAAGCACGAGGGTCCCGCCCACATCCAGAGGAGCCCCGTTTCTGCCTCGGACCTCGAGATGACGGATCCTTTCCCTGCTTGGTCGGGAAAGAATTCCCGGCGTTCCCGTCCCATCTCAAGAGGAGGCGCTCTCCACAGGAAAGGCGAGCGGAACTCCAGGGTCGTACCACCATACCAGGAGTCCCCCAGATGTCTCAGTCCATTCCAGAGGAACCTGTTTTCCCTGCACTGCCTCGACTTTCAAGCCGAGGATCGACTCACACCATGGTGGCAGGTGGGACAGCCCTGTGGGAAAGACTCTTGGGAAAGCCTTGAAGGAAAGACTTGAGTGAAAGCTACAGATCCCTTGACCACGCGTTAGGAAGCGTGACACTGCTGCTACAGCTCGGGAGGAAAGCGCACGTGCATGCCCACACTCGAGACGAGGACTGACTTCCCTGGGGAGACTCCAGAAGTACCCCAAGAACCATGTCAGCACTGGAGAGGAATCCTCAGGATCCGGCCTCGACTCCACACAAGGTCTTAGGCCCCGGCATCGACCCAAGAGGAATCCCGAGAGTCCCCCTGGCAACTTGCATGGGGACTGGCCTTTCCTGAGGCCACGAGACCGAGTCCCTGAGGTCCCCGTCCTAATTCGAGAGCACCTGCCGTAACTCGAGAAAATCCAGGTGGTTCTCCCCTACAGGCAAAATGAGGCCTATTTCCACTGACGCATCTAGAGGCTAAGCACACCTAACCTCTAGAACTTCCAATGGTTCCTTCACACACTTGCTGCAACTCAAGAGCTTTCCCGACATACCTGTCTACACTCAAAGGAAGCATGAGGGTCCCGCCCACATCCAGAGAAGCCCAGATCCCCCCTCGAGGCTCCAAAGGAGAGATCTTTTAACTGCTTGCATTTCCCGAGTCGAAGACCTTGTGTTGAGTTGGGACCGGAAACTGAGGATTCCTCTCCAGTGCTGACGTGGATTTTTGGGTACTTCTGGACTCTCCCAGGGGAGTCAGTCCTCGTCTCGAGTGGGGAAATGCACGTGGGCTTTCCTCCCTAACGGTGGCAGCAGTGTCATGCTACCCGACGGGTGGATCAAGGGATGTGTGGCTTTCCCTGTAGGATTTCCCATGAGGCTTTCCCACGAGGCTAACACACAGGGCTGTCCCACGTGCCACCGTGGTGTGAGTCGATCCTCGGCGTGACAGTCAAGGCAGTGCAGG
Organism: Capra hircus; assembly: GCF_001704415.2. Classification (NCBI taxonomy): domain Eukaryota; kingdom Metazoa; phylum Chordata; class Mammalia; order Artiodactyla; family Bovidae; genus Capra; species Capra hircus. The sequence continues at coordinate 6,974 of NW_017213069.1, read as the reverse complement.
TAAAAGAGTTTCCTTTGGAATGGACTCAGTCCTCTGGGGGACTCTTGGAATGGTGGCACGACCCTGGAGTTCCTCTCGCCTTTCCTGTGGAGAGCGCTTCCTCTTGAGATGCGACGGAATGCCGGGAATTCTTTCCCGACCACGCAGGGAAAGGATCCCTCATCTCGAGCTACAAGGAGGAAAAGGGCCTCCTCTGGATGTGCAAGGGACGCTCGCGGTTCCTCTCGTGTGGACAAGGGTATGTCGGGGAACTTCTTGAGTTGCAGCAAGGGTGTGAAGGACCCTATGGAAGTTCCAAAGGTTAGATGTGATTAGCCTCGAGTCGCCTCAGCGGAAATGGGCCTCATCTAGCCTGGAGGGGAGAATCTCCAGGATTTTCTCGAGTTGCGGTAGGTGCTCTCGATTTACGACGGGGACACAGGGACCCTATCTGGTGGCCTCAGGAAAGGCCACTCTCCGTGCGAGTTGCTTAATGGCCTCTCGGGATTCCTCTCCCTTCAATGCTGGGGCCTAAGACCTTTTGTGAAGTCGGGGCCGTAACCTGAGAATTATTCTCCAGTGCTGACATGGATCTTGGGGTACTTCTGGAGTCTCCCCAGGGGAGTCAGTCCTCGTCTCGAGTGGGGGCATGCACGTGCGCTTTCCTCCCGAGCTGTGGAAGCAGTGTCACGCTTCCCATCGCGTGGATCAAGGGATCTGTGGCTTTCCCTCTGGGCTTCCCACCAAGTTTTTTCCAGAGGCTTTCCCACAGGGCTGTCCCAAGTGCCACCGTTGTGTGGGTCGATCATCGCGTGAATGTCGAGGCACTGCAGGGAAAACAGGTTCCCTGGAATGGACTGAGACATCTCTGGGACTCTTGGAATGGTGGCACCCTGGAGTTCCTCTCGACTTTCCTGTGGAAAGCGCTTCCCCTTGAGATGCGACAGAAACGCCGGGAATTTTTCCCGCCCAAGCAGGGAAAGGATCCTCTCTCGAGATAAGAGGCGGAAACGGGGCTCCTCTGGATGTGGGCGGGACCCTCGTGCTTCCTCTCGAGTGGATACGGGTTTGTCGGGGAACTTCTTGAGTTGCAGCAAGGGTGTGAAGGACCCTTTGGAAGTTCCAGAGTTTAGGTGTGATTAACCTGGAGACACTTCAGCGGAAATGGGTCTCATCTCGCCTGGAGGGGAGAACCTCCTGTATTTTCACGAGTTTTGGCAAGTGCTCTCGACTTACGAAGGGGACCTCGGGGGACCCGCTCTGGTGGCTTCAGCAAAGGCCAGTCCCCTTGGAGTTGCTAGGGGCCTCTCGGGATTCCTCTCCCGTCGATTCAGGGGCCTAAGACCTTGTGTGGTGTCCGGGCCGGAACCTGGGGATTCCTCTCCGGTAATGACAAGGATCTTGCGGTACTCCTGGAGTTTCCACAGGGGAGTTAGTCCTCAGATCGGGTGGAAACGTGCACGAAAGCCTTCCTCCAGAGCTGTAGCGGCAGTTTCCCCTTCCCATTGCGTGGATCAAGGGATCTGTGGCTTTCCCTCGAGGCTTTCCGAGGAGGTTTTCCCACGAGGTTTTCCTCAGGGTTGTGTCACTTGCCACCATGATGTGAGTCGATCCTCGGCGTGAAAGTCAAGACATTGCAGGGAAAACAGGTTCCTCTGGAATGGACTGAGACATCTCCGGGCTCTCGGAATGGTGGCACGACCCTTGAGTTCCTCTTGCCTTTCCTTTGGAGAGCACCTCTTCTTTTAATGCGACGGAACGTGGGGAATTCTTTCCCGACGTAGCAGGGAAAGGATCCCTCATCTCGAGTTACACGGTGGAAATAGGTCACGTCTGTATATGGTCGGGACTCTCGAGCTTCCTCTCCAGTGGAGATGGGTATGTCAGGGAACTTCTTGAGTTGCAGCAAGGGTGTGAAGGACCCTTTGGAAGTTCCGGAGGTTAGGTTTGATTAGAGACGAGACGCCTGAGGGGAAATGGGCCTCATCTCGCCTGGAGGCGAGAACCTCCTGGATTTTCTCGAGTTTCGGCAGGTGCTCTCGTCTTACGACGGTGACTGCAGAAACGCGCTCTGGTGGCATCAGTAATGGCCAGTCGCCATTGCGAGTTTTTAGGGGACCTCTCGGGATTCCTCTCCATCTTTACCTGGTCCTAAGAACATGTGTAGCGAGAGGGCCGGAACCTGTGTATTCCTCTCCGTGCTGCCATGGTTCTTGGGTACTTCTGGAGTCTCCCCAGAGGAGTCAGTCCTCGTCTCAAGTGGAGGCATGCACGTGCGCTTTCCTCCCGAGCTGTAGCAGTACTGTCACGCTTTCCTTCGCGTCTATCAAGGAATCTGTGGCTTTCCCTCCAGGCTTTCCCACGAGGCTTTCCCAAAGGGCTTTCCCACGTGCCACCGTGATGTGAGTTGATTCTTGGCTTGAAAGTCGAGGCAGTGCAGGGAAAACAGGATTCCCTGGAATGGACTGAGACATCTCAGGGACTCTGGTAATGGTGGCACGACCCTGGAGTTCCTATCGCCTTTCCTGTGGAGAGCGCCTCCTCTTGAGATGTGACGGGAACGCCGGGAATTCTTTCCCGACCACGCAGGGAAAGGATCCCTCCTCTCGAGCTAGGAGGCGGAAACGGGGCTCCTCTGGATGTGGGCAGGATTCTCGTGCTTCCTCTCGAATGGAGACGGTATGTCGGGGAACTTCTTGAAAGCAGCAAGGGTGTGAAGGACCCTTTGGAAGTCCAAGAGGTTAGGTGTGATTAGCCTCGAGATGCCTCAGCGAAAATGGGCCTCATCTCGCCTGGAGGGGAGAACCTCCTGGATTTTCTCGAGTTGTGGCAGCTGCTCTCGACATACGACGGGGACTTCAGGGACCCGCTCTGATGGCCTCAGGAAAGGCCAGTCCCCATGCGAGTTGCTCGGGGGCCTCTCGGGATTCCTCTCCCGTCGACGCTGGGGCCTAAGACCTTGTGTGGAGACGGTGCCGGAACCTGAGGATTCCTCTCCAGTGCCGACATGGATCTTGGGGTACTTCTGGAGTCTCCGCAGGGGAGTCAGTCCTCGTCTCGAGTGGGGACAAGCACGGGCGCTTTCCTCCCGAGCTGTAGCAGCAGTGTCACGCTTCCCTTCGGTGGATCAAGGGGTCTGTTTCATTCCCTCGAGGCTTTCCCACGAGGCTTTCCCACAGGACTGTCCCACGTGCCACCGTGGTGTGAGTCGATCCTCGTCTTGAAAGTCAAGGCAGTGCAGGGAAGACAGGTTTCCCTGGAATGGACTGAGACATCTGGGGTACTCTGGGAATGGTGGCACGACCCTGGAGTTCCTCTCAACTTTCCTGTGGAGAGCGCCTACTCTTGAGATGCGATAGGAACGCCGGGAATTCTTTACCGAACACGAAGGGAAAGGATCCCACCTCTCGAGCTAGGAGACGGAAAAGGGGCTCCTCTGGATGTGGGCGGGACTCTCGTGCTTCCTCTCGAGTGGAGACGGGTATGTCGGGGAACTTCTTGAGCTGCAGCAAGGGTGTGAAGGACCCTTTGGAAGTTCCAGATCTTAGGTGTGATTAGCGTCGAGACGCCTCAGCGGAAATGGGCCTCTTCTCGCCTGTAGGGGACAAACCTCCGGGATTTTCTCGAGTTGCGGCAGGTGCTCTCGACTTTCGACGGGTACCTCAGGAACCCGCTCTTGTGGCCTCAGGAAAGGCCAGTCCCCATGCGAGTTGCTCGGGGTCTCGGTTTTCCTCTCCCGTCGATGCCGGGGCCTAAGACCTTGTGTTCAGTCGGTGCAGGAACCTGAGGATTCCTCTCCAGTGCTGATATGGATCTTGGGGTACCTCTGGAGTCTCCCCAGTAGAGTCAGTCCTCGTCTCGAGTGGGGATGCACGTCCCTTTCCTCTCGAGCTGTAGCAGTTTTTCCCTTCGCGTGGATCAAGGGATCTGTGGCTTTCCCTCGAGGCTTTCCCACGAGGCTTTCCGAGGCTTTCCCACGAGGCTTTCCCACAGGGCTGTGGTGTGTGTGTCGATCCTCGGCTTGAAGGTCGAGGCAGTGCGGAGAAACAGGTTTCCCTGGAATGGAGCCATCTGGGGGTCCTGGAATGCTGGCACGACCCTGGAGTTCCTCTCGCTTTCTGTGGAAAGCTCCTCTTGAGATGCGATGGGAACGCCGGGAATTCTTTCCCGACCACGCAGGAAAGATCCCTACTCTCTAGCTATGAGGCGGAAACGGGTCTCCTCTGGATGTGGGCGGGACTCTCGTGCTTCCTCTCGAGTGGAGACGGGAATGTCGGGGAAATTCCTCAGTTGCAGCAAGGTAGTGAAGGACCCTTTGGAAATTCAAGAGGTTAGGTGTGATTAGCCTTGAGAAACCTAGCGGAAATGGGCCTCATCTCGCCTGGAAGGGAGAACCTCCTGGATTTTCTCAAGTTGCGGCAGGTGCTCTGGACTTACGACGGGGAACTCAGGGACCCGCTCTGGTGGCCTTAGGAAAGGCCAGTCCCCATGCGAGTTGCTCGGGGGCCTCTGGCCATTCCTCTCCCGTCGATGCCGGGGCCTAAGACCTTTTGTGGAGTCAGTGCCCGAACATGTGGATTCCTCTCCAGTGCTGACATGGATCTTGAGGAGATTCTGGAGTCTCCCCAGGGGAGTCAGTCCTCGTCTCGAGTGGGGGCATGCACGTGTGCTTTCCTCCCGAGCTGTTGCAGCAGTGTCACGCTTCCCTTCGCATGGATCAAAGCATCTGTGGCTTTCCCTCGAGGCTTTCCCACGAGGCTTTCCCACGAGGCTTTCCCACAGGGCTGTCCACGTGCCACACCGTGGTGTGAGTCGATCCTCGGATTGAATGTCGAGGCAGTGCGGGAAAAACTGGTTTCCGTGGAATGGACTGAGACATCTGGGGGACTCTGGGAATGGTGGCACGACCCTGGAGTTCCTGTCGATTTCTTGTGGAGAGGGCCTCGTCTTGAGATGCGCCGGGAACACGGGAATTCTTTCCCGATCACGCAGGGAAAGGATCCCTCCTCTCGAGCTAGGAGGCGGAAACGGGTCTCCTCTGGATGTTGGCGGGACTCTCGTGATTCCTCTCGAGTGGAGATGGGTATGTCAGGGAACTTCTTCAGGCGCAGCAAGGGTGTGAAGGACCCTTTGGAAATTCCAGAGGTTAGGTGTGATTAGCCTCGAGACGCCTCAGCGGAAATGGGCCTCATCTCGCCTGGAGGAGAGACCCTTCTGGATATTCTCGCGTTGCGGCAGGAGCTCTCGACTTACGACGGGAAGCCCAGGGACCCGCTCTGGTGGCCTCAGGAAAGGCCAGTCCCCATGCGAGTTGCTCGGGGCCTCACGGGATACCTCTCTGTCGATGCGGGGCCTAAGACCTTCTTGCAGTCGATGCCGGAAGCTGAGAATTCCTCTCCAGTGCTGACATGGATCTTGGGTACTTCTGAAGTCTCCCCAGGGAAATCAGTCCTCGTCTCGATAGGGGGCATGCAAGTGCGCTTTCCTTCCGAGCTGTAGCAGCAGTGTCACGCTTCCCTTCGCGTGGATCAAGGGATCTGTGGCTTTTCCTCGAGGCTTTCCCACGAGGCTTTCCCACGAGGCTTTGGCACAGGGATGTCTCACGTGCCACCGTGGTGTGAGTCGATCCCCGGCTAGAAAGTGGAGGCAGTGCAGGGAACAGTTTTCCCTGGAGTGGACTGAGACATCTGGGGACTCTGGGAAAGGTGGCACGACCCTGGAGTTCCTCTCGCCTTTCCTGTGGAGAGCGCCTCCTCTTAAGATGCGACGGGAACGCAGGAATTCTTTCCCGACCACGCAGGGAAAGGATCCCTCTCTCGAGATAGGAGGGGAAATGGGGCTCCTCTGGAAGTGGGCGGTACTTTCGTGCTTCCTCTCGAGTGGAGACGGGTATGTCGGGGAACTTCTCGAGTTGCAGCAAGGGTGTGAAGGACCCTTTATAAGTTCCAGAGGTTAGGTGATTAGCCTGGAGACGCCTCAGCGGAAATGGGCCTCATCTCGCCTGGAGGGGAGACCTCCTGGATTTTCTCGAGTTGAGGCAGGTGCTCTAGACTTAGGACGGGGACCTCAGAGACCCGCTCTGGTGGCCTCAGGAAAGGCCAGTCCCCATGCGAGTTGCTCGGGGGCCTCTTGGGATTCCTCTCCCGTCGATGCCGGGCCTAAATTCTAGTGTGGAGTGGTTGCCGGAACTTGAGGATTCCGCTCCAGTTCTGACATGGATCTTGGGGTACTTCTGGAGTCTCCCAGTGGACTCATTCCTCGTCTCGAGGGGGGCATGCACGTGCGCTTTCCTCCTGAGCTTTAGCAGTAGTGTCACGCTTCCCTTCGCGTGGATCAAGGGATCAGGGGCTTTCCCTCGAGGCTTTCCCATGAGGCTTTCACACGAGGCGTTCCCACAGGGCTGTCCCAAGTGCCACCCTCGTGTGAGTCGATCCTCGGCTTGAAAGTCGAGGCAGTGCAGGGAAAACAGGTATCCCTGGAATGGACTGAGACATCTGGGGGACTCTGGGAATGGTGGCACGACCCTGGAGTTCCTCTCGCCTTTCCTGTGTAGAGCGCCTCCTCTTGAGATGCGACAGAAAACGCCGGGAATTTTTTTCCGACCACGCAGGGAAAGGATGCCTCCTCTCGAGCTAGGAGGCGGAAACGGGGCTCCTCTGGATGTGGGCGGGACTCTCGGCTTCCTCTCGAGTGGAGACCGGTATATCAGGGAACTTCTTGAGTTGCAGCAAGGTTGTGAAGGACCCTTTGGAAGTTCCAGGGGTTAGGTGTGATTAGCCTCCAGACGCCTCACGGAAACGGGCCTCATCTCGCCTGGACCTGAGAACCTCCTGGATTTTCTCGAATTGCGGCAGGTGCGCTCGACTTACGACGGGGACCTCAGGGACCTCTGGTGGCCTCAGGCAAGGCCAGTCCCCATGCGATTTGCTCGGGGGCCTCTCGGCGATTCTCTGCCCGTCGATGCCAGGGCCTAAGATGCTTGTATGTGGCCTTTT
>NW_017213068.1:0-15979 GCF_001704415.2 Capra hircus | reverse complement strand
AGGACTGACTCCCCTGGGGAGACTCCAGAAGTACCCCAAGATCCATGTCAGCACTGGAGAGAATCCTCAGGTTCCGGCACGACTCCACACAAGGTTAGGCCCGGCATCGACGGGAGAGGAATCCCGAGAGGCCCCGAGCAACTCGCATGGGACTGGCCTTTCCTGAGGCCACCAGAGCGGGTCCCTGAGGTCCCCGTCGTAAGTCGAGAGCACCTGCCGCAACTGAGAAAATCCAGGAGGTTCTCCCCTCCAGGCGAGATGAGGCCCATTTCCGCTGAGTCTCGAGGCTAATCACACCTAACCTCTGGAACTTCCAAAGGGTCCTTCACACCCTTGCTGCAACTCAAGAAGTTCCCGACATACCCGTCTCCACTCGAGAGGAAGCACGAGAGTCCGCCCACATCCAGAGGAGCCCCGTTTCCGCCTCCTAGCTCGAGAGGAGGGATCCTTTCCCTGCGTGGTCGGGAAAGAATTCCCGGCGTTCCCATCGCATCTCAAGAGGGGCGCTCTCCACAGGGAAGGCGAGAGGAACTCCAGGGTCGTGCCACCATTCCCAGAGTCCCACAGATGTCTTAGTCCATTCCAGGGAAACCTGTTTTCCCTGCACTGCCTCGACTTTCAAGAAGAGGTTCGACTCACACCAAGGTGGCAGGTGGGACAGTCCTGTGGGAAAGCGTCGGGAAAGCTCGTGGGAAAGCCTCGAGGGAAAGCCACAGATCCCTTGATCCTCGCGAAGGGAAGTCAACACTGCTGCTACAGCTCGGAGGAAAGCTCACGTGCATGCCCCGACTCGAGACGAGGACTGACTCCCCTGGGGAGACTCCAGAATACCCCAAGATACATGTCAGCACTGGAGAGGAATCCTCAGGTTTTGGCACAGACTCCACACAAGATCTTAGGTCCCGGCATCGACGGGAGACGAATCCCGAGAGACCCCATGAGCAACTCGCATGGGGACTTCCTTTCGTGAGGCCACAAGAGGGGGTCCCTGATGTCACCGTCGTAAGTCGAGAGCATCTGCTGCAACTCGAGAAAATCCAGGAGGTTCTCCTCTCCTGGCGAGATGAGGCCCATTTCCGCTGAGGGGTCTCGAGGCTAATCACACCTAAACTCTGGAACTTCCAAAGGGTCATTCACACCCTTGCTGCAACTCAAGAAGTTCCCCAACATGCTCGTCTCCACTCGACAGGAAGCACGAGAGTCCCGCCCACATCCAGAGGAGACCCGTTTCCGCCTCCTAGCTAGAGAGGAGGGATACTTTCCCTGCGTGGTCGGGAAAGAATTCCCGGCTTTCCCGTCGCATCTCAAGTGGAGGCGCTCTCCACAGGAAAGGCGAGAGGAACTCCAGGGTCGTGCCACATTCCCAGAGTCCCCCAGATGTCTCAGTCCATTCCAGGGAAACCTGTTTTCCCTGCACTGCCTCGACTTTCAAGCCGAGTATCGACTCACACCACGGTGGCACGTGGGACAGCCCTGTGGGAAAGCTGCCGGGAGCCAGTGTGAGGAATCCCGCCCGTGACAAGGTCATGAGGAAGGAAGCTGACATTCGCAAGGCGTGCTCAGACTTCAGGGACCCCTCTGGAAATTCCTAAGCATGTACCCCAACAAAAATCTGCCGGCTTTTGTGCTCTGCTTTTCCACTCTTCTGACATTTTCTGGAAAAAGTCAATTCAGGGTTTCAGTCTTCTGCATTTGAAAGAGTGTTTCAATCTAAAAACCCCTCCGATGGCTTTCTAGCCTGCCTGCAGGACTCTGCGAGTGTGATTGTTTGAGGCCTCCTGACTGCAGGAGGCACAGGAAGCTTAAAACATCCTAGGAATGTAGGGGCTTCCGAAGAGTCAAAATCTTTAGAATAGGACTGATTAAAAGTTTCATTTGTTGAGTCAATGCTTGCTGCCAAATTTTCATATCCTTTATTTTTAGATATAGTTGGTATATAGAAAAACAAGTAGTAGACCTGGTATTAGCAACATTAGATCTTTGAGTTAAGTACCTTCTTTGTTATATCCCACTGCACCTTTGTTCTATAGAGATGTAACTTTAATGCTTTAAGGAGATGCAAATTAAAGAAAAACACTTCGGGGGAAACAAAATCAACATTCATTAAGGAAGAGAGCTAAAAAGTGTTAACAAGCTTCTTGGCCAGAAGATAATGTAAATCACCTGAGACCTTTTGTATACAAAATGATGTATAGAAAGAGTCTGGGCTGCGAACGCTACATAATTCTGTGTTACCCGTTGATCTCCATGTTTTATCAAAAGTATAAAAGGCCTTCTGAACAATAAAGGATCGGACCAGTTTCTCGAACTAGTCTCTCGGCCTGGTTTCTTGGGACTCTGGCTCCCCCCATGTCTCTCTCTCTCCTCTTCTCTCCCCTTCCCTCTCTCTGCTCTTTACTTTAACTTCAGGCTGAATCTCCATCTGGGCGCGCAGAGGCTCGCCAGGTCTACTTACTTGCCCCGGCTGTTAAGACCCCGCACCGAAAGGGAGCTTAAGGCGAGGCACCCTTAGATATTCAAGCGGGACGCCGGTGGCCCAACGTAGATGGTGCAGATTCCCTTGTCTGGAATTTTATTGGCCTTCCGCGTAAACCAAGCTATTCAGCCCTCTTCCTCCACTTAATCTTCTTATTACACTATAGTTTTCTTAATCTAATCTTACATTAATAAACAAACAAGTCTTTTCCACGCCAACGCCGTCCACCCTTCGAATTCCCTGGATTACCACCGGGGCCAGGACCCCGGCAAGTGGCGCCCGGAACAGGCTATTCGAAAGGTAGGTTCCCTCGGAGCAAAAGCTCCCCCCCCGGAGCACTCTCTGCTGCTCCCCCCGGAGCCCTCTCCGTTGCTCCCCCCGGAGCACTCTCTGTTGCTCCCCCCGGAGTGACTTAATCACTCCCCCCGGAGTACTTTCGGGTACTCCCCCAGTGTTGAGTGTTCGGGACGGCTAGGACCCCACTCAGGGTGCCGGCGGACCCCCCTGTAGGATAGACAGGGTGAGGAAGAGTGGGAAGTGTTCAAGGGTTTAAGAGAAACCTGGTGCTCTAGAGGTTGAAAAGAAACCTGCTATCCTAGGGTTAAAAACAAAACCCCCCTCGCCAGAGGTAAAAACCTTTTGTTGAGGTAGACTTTTCTATAAGACTTAATTTTCTGACATGGGTAAACAGTGAATCAAAAGGAAAGACAGCTTTTTATAGGAGTAATCTTGCAGTTACTAACTAAACGAGGAATTAAAGTTAAAAATTCCAATATTCATTCATTTTTTTCCTTTGTACAAGAACAGTGTCCCTGGTTTCCAGAAGAAGGCACTGTTAACTTAGACACCTGGAGAGAGTAGGAAAACAGCTAAAAACTTACTATACTTTGCATGGGCCTGTAAATGCTTTTGCTCTGTAAAATATGATTACAAATGTTCTGGACCCCTGTCATGAGGCTGTTAGATAGCCTATGGGAGAGGCTATAGCGGTAAATGGTAGTGGGTCTCCACCTTCTATGCAGATCGTATTTTCTGCCATTGGCAAACAAAAGGAGAGAGACTCCTCTTCCTCCCGAGGAAGGAGGGTGCTTACAGGACGCAGCGGCCGAGCGCCCTGGAGAGCCCCCTCCCCCTCTACACAAACCAAACCTTTAAAAAAGTTATCTTATTTAAGGCGACCACTGCAACCTCTGCTTGCGCCTCCCCAGGGCTTAAGAACTCCCCACTTTATATCCAAAGCCTCCCAGAACATTGCTTAAGTTTGAAAACGATAGTGACAATATTTTTGAGCAAAAGAGCTTTTAAAACAGAGCTTGCTCCTTGCATAAAATCCCCTCAGGAGGGGCCTCACCCAACAAAAAAAAAAGAAAAAGGAAGAAAAACAGAAAAAAAAAATATTCGTAATAAAAAGGACTTTACAAATGCAAAATGTTTCTCTTGAGGCCAAATAGAACATGTTTTGCCAAAATGTCCTGCTAAACAGACACAACAACCCGTACCAAACAACCCCAGGTAGCTCAGGCCTAGACCTCAGTTCCACCACTTCAATAATATTAACCCCTGATGTGCCAGTGACTCAGATTCCAATGAGAGTGGCTAGTCCCCTGCCTGAGGACATTGTAAGACTTGTACTGGGGCATAGCTTGCTTTCTTTTCAAGAAATTTCGGTAGTGTCTTGTGTAGTAAATTCTGATTATACTGAAAAAACTGAAGTTTTGATCTCGCCACCTGCTAAAACTGTGCAATTAATAAAAATTAAAAAAAAAAATAATAGCACAGCTTTTGCTTTTACCTTATTACCAAACAGAAAAACCAGACAAAAAAAGCCCCAGAGGATCTAGATCTAGCTTTTTGGGTGCAAAAAATTGCAGCTTCTAGGCCTTTAAAAGATTTTTTAATTCAAAGATATAAAATGTCATGGCTGTTAGACAATAGACAAGACGTTTCTTACATTGCTGAGAGACTAGCGCAGCTCCTGGCCAACATATACTACTGAAAAGGAGTTAGAAAAAGTGGTATGCAGGATAAAAATGCTATAGAGTAAGAGGTGAGAGAGAGTTTAAAACCTTGGTGAATAGTGAGCTCCCCGTTGCTGGAAGTTTTCAAGCTAAGATTAAATGGTTACTTGTCATCTAAAAGGCTATAGACCAGATTTGGGTTATAAAAAGATCATTAGAAAAGCTTATAAAGATATTGTGTAACACCCTCTTTTCTTGCTTCTTATATTTGGGTCTAGTGATATGGTTTTTTGGATAACAAAAATTACTCAGAAACGGCCTATGAAAACTATTCTGATTAATGGCAAGTCTATTGTGGGGTTATTAGACACAGGAGCAGACGTTTCTTGCATTTCAGGAAAAGACTGGCCTAGCTCCTGGCCCACCTCCTGGCCCACACATACTACTGAAAATAACTTGGTGGGGATAGGAAGAGCCCCCACAGTAGCCAAAAGTGCAAAAAATTTTAGATTGGCAATTTGAGGACACCCGTGGAACTTTCCAACCGTATGTAGTCCCTTCACTCCCCCTTACCCTGTGGGGGAGGGACATGCTATCTCAAATGGGAGTGTTACTTTTTAGCCCTGATGATAAAGTGACCTCTCAGATGCTGCAGATCGGCTATGATCCATCAAAAGGATTGGGTAAACAACAGACAAGAATAATTGAGCTAATTTGCCCAACTCCTTGCAAGCTATATACTGGATTGGGATATCCAAATTTATAATGAAGGCCATTGTTTTTGCTGCCTACCCCATTACATGAAAAATTTCAAGATCCGGTGTGGGTGGAACAGTGGCCTCTGCCTAAGGAAAAATTACTGACATATTAATTAAAAAGATTAATTCAAATATACTGATTTATTAAATTGTTTAATAAAGAACCATCAAAAATTGCACTTCCATATAACAGAGAACAACTTGATGCTTTTCAAATGTTTGATGATTGGCAGATTGCTATAGGAAATTCTTGTGATCAGATCTTGCATCATTTACCCTCACGTGCTTTGTTAATTCAAAAATTAAAAAGAGAGAAATTAAGTATAGTTTTCCCCCATCAGATTTTACAACATGTTCTCTTTGTAATAAGTTAAATGCTGATTCGTTTGAAACAGTAAAATAAAAAGCCATTAGTAAAGCAAAAAGATCTCCTCCAGATAACAAAAAGATCCCGACCCAAAATTTACTGCGGGTCGAGGAAGTGTTTATATTTTTTTCCACAGGGTGCAGATTCGTCAACTTGGATCCCGGACAGACTGATTCGCCACAAAAGAAAAAGGGAACTTCTCTGCCACCACCACCGCGGGAAACAGCCGCGCACCAAAAGCTGCGGGCGGGGCCAGCCTGACTGACGGAACCCAGTGCACCGCACTCGCAGCCCCATAACAGCGCCAGTGTCAGAGGGCGGGGTGAAGGCCGCTGCTCCTACCGGCAAAAGAGGCAAAAGAAACATCAAGATCCCGGCAGGACTAACAGCTGCTGCAGCACAAACTCCAACCAGAAAATGACTCTATTTACTCTATTTTGGCTTGTCTATCCTCTCCTTATGTTCTTCTTTTCACCAATGATTCCAGAAAACTTAATGTACCTAATGTAGCGACTTGTGAACCATGGATGTTTTCATCTTGTTTAACTCCTCAAAGTAATGTCTGCTCTTCTGTGGTTTTAAAGATGTCCTATAACTGTAACAACTTATTGATATGATAATTATGTTCTTGCTGTGTTACAACAACTGTTATTGTTACTACAACAGCAATCATTGACTCAACAAGTGTAAATGCCCAATATGTTAAAAAATCAAGGTTTAGGTATTTTGGAACAGCTCAGATATTAGTTTAGACTTAGGGAAACTTCATAATCAGATTCAGACCTTGGAACACTCCCGATTAGATTTTACCACCGCAGGAGAAGCCAATGACTTTTCCCACACTTTCTCTAACTTCATTTCTGAAGACTGTTCTGTCTACTGTCTATAATCTTGCTCCTCATAATCATACTTCCCTATATTGTCTAGATTCTTCGGCAGAGCATTCGGAATCTCGAGACCGAACTGCACCTGATTTTAAACATAAATAATCAATTATTTAAAATTAAAAAGGGTGAGATGCCGGGAGCCAGAGTGAGGAATCCCGCCCGTGACAAGGTCATGAGGAAGGAAGCTGACATTCGCAAGGCGTGCTCAGACTTCAGGGACCCCTCTGGAAATTCCTAAGCATGTACCCCAACAAAAATCTGCCGGCTTTTGTGCTCTGCTTTTCCACTCTTCTGACATTTTCTGGAAAAAGTCAATTCAGGGTTTCAGTCTTCTGCATTTGAAAGAGTGTTTCAATCTAAAAACCCCTCCGATGGCTTTCTAGCCTGCCTGCAGGACTCTGCGAGTGTGATTGTTTGAGGCCTCCTGACCTGCAGGAGGCACAGGAAGCTTAAAATATCCTAGGAATGTAGGGGCTTCCGAAGAGTCAAAATCTTTAGAATAGGACTGATTAAAAGTTTCATTTGTTGAGTCAATGCTTGCTGCCAAATTTTCATATCCTTTATTTTTAGATATAGTTGGTATATAGAAAAACAAGTAGTAGACCTGGTATTAGCAACATTAGAATCTTTGAGTTAAGTACCTTCTTTGTTATATCCCACTGCACCTTTGTTCTATAGAGATGTAACTTTAATGCTTTAAGGAGATGCAAATTAAAGAAAAACACTTCAGGGGAAACAAAATCAACATTCATTAAGGGAAGAGAGCTAAAAAGTGTTAACAAGCTTCTTGGCCAGAAGATAATGTAAATCACCTGAGACCTTTTGTATACAAAATGATGTATAGAAAGAGTCTGGGCTGCGAACGCTACATAATTCTGTGTTACCCATTGATCTCCATGTTTTATCAAAAGTATAAAAGGCCTTCTGAACAATAAAGGATCGGATCAGTTTCTCGAACTAGTCTCTCGGCCTGGTTTCTTGGGACTCTGGCTCCCCCCATGTCTCTCTCTCTCCTCTTCTCTCCCCTTCCCTCTCTCTGCTCTTTACTTTAACTTCAGGCTGAATCTCCATCTGGGGCGCGGAGGCTCGCCAGGTCTACTTACTTGCCCCGGCTGTTAAGACCCGCACCAAAGGGAGCTTAAGGCGAAGCACCCTTAGATATTCAAGCGGGCGCCGGTGGCCCAACGTAGATGGTGCAAATTCCTTGTCTGGAATTTTATTGGCCTTCCGCGTAAACCAAGCTATTCAGCCCTCTTCGTCCACTTAATCTTCTTATTACACTATAGTTTCTTAATCTAATCTTACATTAATAAACAAACAAGTCTTTCCACGCCAACGCCGTCCACCCTTCGAATTCCCTGGATCCACCGGGGCTGGACCCCGGCAGAAAGCCTCGTGGGAAAGCCTCGAGGGAAAGCCACAGATCCCTTGATCCACGCGAAGGGAAGCATGACACTGCTGCTACAGCTCGGAGGAAAGCGCACGTGCATGCCCCACTCGAGAGGAGGACTGACTCTACTGGGGAGACTCCAGAAGTCCCCCAGATCCACGTCAGCACTGGAGAGGAATCCTCAGGTTCCGGCACCGGCTCCACACAAGATCTTAGGCCCCGGCATCGACGGGAGAGGAATCCGAGAGGCCCCCCAACTCGCTTGGGGACTGGCCTTTCCTGAGGCCACCAGAGCGGGTCCCTGAGGTCCCCGTCGTAAGTCGAGAGCACCTGCCGCAACTCGAGAAAATCCAGGAGGTTCTCCCCTCCAGGCGAGATGAGGCCCATTTCCGCTGAGGCATCTCGAGGCTAATCACACCTAACCTCTGGAGCTCCAAAGCGACTTCACACCCTTGCTGCAACTCAAGAAGATCCCCGACATACCCGTCTACACTCGAGAGGAAGCACGAGAGTCCCGCCCACATCCAGAGGAGCCCCGTTTCCGCCTCCTAGCTCGAGAGGAGGGATCCTTTCCCTGCGTGGTCGGGAAAGAATTCCTGGCGTTTCCGTCGCATCTCAAGAGGAGGCGCTCTCCACAGGAAAGGCGAGAGGAACTCCAGGGTCGTTCCACATTCCCAGAGTCCCCAGGATGTCTCAGTCCATTCCAGGGAAACCTGCTTTCCCTGCACTGCCTCGACTTTCAAGCGAAGATCGACTCACACCACGGTGGCACGTGGGACAGCCCTGTGGAAAGCCTCGTTGGAAAGCCTCGAGGGAAAGCCACAGATCCCTTGATCCACGCGAAGGGAAGCGTGACACTGCTGCTACAGCTCGGAGGAAAGCGCACGTGCATGCCCCCACTCGAGACGAGGACTGACTCCCTGGGGAGACTACAGAAGTACCCCAAGATCCATGTCAGCACTGGAGAGGAATGCTCAGGTTCCGGCACCGACTCCACACAAGATCTTAGGCCCCGGCATCGACGGGAGAGGAATCCCGAGAGGCCCCGAGCAACTCGCATGGGGACTGGCCTTTCCTGAGGCCACCAGAGCGGGTCCCTGAGGTCCCCGTCGTAAGTCGAGAGCACCTGCGCAACTCGAGAAAATCCAGGAGGTTCTCCCCTCCAGGCGAGATGAGGCCCATTTCCGCTGAGGCGTCTCGAGGCTAATCACACCTAACCTCTGGACTTCCAAAGGTCCTTCACACCCTTGCTGCAACTCAAGAAGTTCCCGACATACCCGTCTCCACTCGAGAGGAAGCACGAGAGGCCCACATCCAGAGGAGCCCCGTTTCCGCCTCCTAGCTCGAGAGGAGGGATCCTTTCCCTGCGTGTCGGGAAAGAATTCCCGGCGTTCCCGTCGCATCTCAAGAGGAGCGCTCTCCACAGGAAAGGCGAGAGGAACTCCAGGGTCGTGACACCATTCCCAGAGTCCCCCAGATGTCTCAGTCCATTCCAGGGAAACCTGTTTTCCCTGCACTGCTCGACTTTCAAGCCGAGGATCGACTCACACCACGGTGGCACGTGGGACAGCCCTGTGGAAAGCCTCGTGGGAAAGCCTCGTGGAAAGCCTCGAAAGCCACAGATCCTTGATCCACGCGAAGGGAAGCGTGACACTGCTGCTACAGCTCGGGAGGAAAGCGCACGTGCATGCCCCCACTCGAGACGAGGACTGACTCCCTGGGGAGACTCCAGAAGTACCCCAGATCCATGTCAGCACTGGAGAGGAATGCTCAGGTTCCGGCACGGACTCCACACAAGATCTTAGGCCCTGCATCGACGGAGAGGAATCCCGAGAGGCCCCCAAGCAACTCGCATGGGGACTGGCCTTTCCTGAGGCCACCAGAGCGGGTCCCTGAGGTCCCCGTCGTAAGTCGAGAGCACCTGCCGCAACTCGAGAAAATCCAGGAGGTTCTCCCCTCCAGGCGAGATGAGGCCCATTTCCGCTGAGGCGTCTCGAGGCTAATCACACCTAACCTCTGGAACTTCCAAAGGGTCCTTCACACCCTTGCTGCAACTCAAGAAGTTCCCGACATACCCGTCTCCACTCGAGAGGAAGCACGAGAGTCCCGCCCACATCCAGAGGAGCCCCGTTTCCGCCTCCTAGCTCGAGAGGAGGGATCCTTTCCCTGCGTGGTCGGGAAAGAATTCCCGGCGTTCCCGTCGCATCTCAAGAGGAGGCGCTCTCCACAGGAAAGGCGAGAGGAACTCCAGGGTCGTGCCACCATTCCTGAGAGTCCCCCAGAGGTCTCAGTCCATTCCAGGGAAACCTGTTTCCCTGCACTGCCTCGACTTTCAAGCCGAGGATCGACTCACACCACGGTGGCACGTGGGACAGCCCTGTGGGAAAAGCCTCGTGGGAAAGCCTTGTGGAAAGACTCGAGGAAAGCCACTGATTCCTTGATCCACGCGGGAAACATGACACTGCTGCCCCATCTCGGCAGGAAAGCGCACGTGCATGCCCCCAACGAGACGAGGACTGACTCCCCTAGGGAGACTCCAAAAGTACCCCAAAAATCCATGTCAGCACTGGAGAGGAATGCTCAGGTTCCGGCACCGACTCTACACAAGGTCTTAGGCCCCGGCATCGACGGGAGAGGGCCCTAGAGGCCCCGAAACTCGCATGGGGACTGGCCTTTCCTGAGGCCACCAGAGCGGGTCCCTGAGGTCCCCATTGTAAGTCGAGAGCACCTGCCGCACTCGAGAAAATCCAGGAGGTTCTCCCTTCCAGGCGAGATTAGGCCCATTTCCGCTGAGGCATCTCGAGGCTAATCACACCTAACCTTTTGACTTTCCAAAGGGTCCTTCACACCCTTCCTGCAACTCAAGAAGTTCCCCGACATACCCGTCTCCACTGGAGAGGAAGCACGAGAGTCCCGCCCTCATCCAGAGGAGCCCCGTTTCCGCCTCTAGCTCGAGAGAGGGATATTTCCCTGCGTGGTCGGGAAAGAATTCCCGGCGTTCCCGTCGCATCTCAAGAGGAGGCGCTCTCCACAGGAAAGGCGAGAGGAACTCCAGGGTCGTGCCACCATTCCCAGAGTCCCCAGATGTCTCAGTCCATTCCAGGGAAACCTGTTTTCCCTGCACTGCCTCGACTTTCAAGCCGAGGATCGACTCACACCACGGTGGCACGTGGGACAGCCCTGTGGGAATGCCTCGAGGGAAAGCCTCGTGGGAAAGCCTCGAGGGAAAGTTGCAGATCCCTTGATCCACGCGAAGGGAAGCATGACACTGTGCTACATCTCGGGAGGAAAGCGCACGTGCATGCCCCACTCGAGACGAGGACTGACTCCCCTGGGGAGACTCCAGGACGTACCCCAAGATCCATGTCAGCACTGGAGAGGAATCCTCAGGTTCCGGCACCGACTCCACACAAGGTCTTAGGCCCGGCATCGACGGGAGAGGAATCCCGAGAGGCCCCGAGCAACTCGCATGGGGACTGGCCTTTCCTGAGGCCACCAGAGCGGGTCCCTGAGGTCCCCGTCGTAAGTCGAGAGCACCTGCTGCAACTCGAGAAAATCCAGGAGGTTCTCCCCTCCAGGCGAGATGAGGCCCATTTCCAATGAGGCCTCTCGAGGCTAATCACACCTAACTCTGGAACTTCCAAAGGGTCTTCACACCCTTGCTGCAACTCAAGAAGTTCCCCGACATACCCGTCTCCACTTGAGAGGAAGCACGAGAGTCCCGCCTCATCCAGAGGAGCCCCGTTTCCGCCTCCTAGCTCGAGAGGAGGGATCCTTTCCCTGCGTGGTCGGGAAAGAATTCCCGGCGTTTCCGTCGCATCTCAAGAGGAGGCGCTCTCCACAGGAAAGGCGAGAGGAACTCCAGGGTCGTGCCACCATTCCCAGAGTCCCCCAGATGTCTCAGTCCATTCCAGGGAAACCTGTTTTCCCTGCACTGCCTCGACTTTCAAGCCGAGGATCGACTCACACCACGGTGGCACGTGGGACAGCCCTGTGGGAAAGCCTCGTGGGAAAGCCTCCTGAAAAACCTCGATGAAAACCACAGATCCCTTGATCCACGCGAAGGGAAGCATGACACTGCTGCTACAGCTCGGGAGGAAAGCGCACGTGCATGCCCCCACTCGAGACGAGGACTGACTCCCCTGGGGAGACTCCAGAAGTACCCCAAGATCCATGTCAGCACTGGAGAGGAATCCTCAGGTTCCGGCACCGTCTCCACACAAGGTCTTAGGCCCCGGCATCGACGGGAGAGGAATCCCGAAGGCCCCCTAGCAACTCGCATGGGGACTGGCCTTTCCTGAGGCCACCAGACCAGGTCCCTGAGGTCCTCGTCGTAAGTCGAGAGCACCTGCCGCAACTCGAGAAAATCCAGGAGGTTCTCCCCTCCAGGCGAGATGAGGCCCATTTCCGCTGAGGCGTCTCGAGGCTAATCACACCTAACCTCTGGAACTTCCAAAGGGTCCTTCACACCCTTGCTGCAACTCAAGAAGTTCCCCGACGTACCCCTCTCCACTCGAGAGGAAGCACGAGAGTCCGCCCACATCCAGAGAAGCCCCGTTTCCGCCTCCTAGCTCGAGAGGAGGGAATCCTTTCCCTGCGTTGTCGGGAAAGAATTCCCGGCGTTCCGGTCGCATCTCAAGAGGAGGCGCTCTCCACAGGAAACACGAGGGAACTCCAGGGTCGTGACACCATTCCCTGAGTCCCCAGAGATGTCTCAGTCCATTCCAGGGAAACCTGTTTTCCCTGCACTGCCTCGACTTTCAAGTCGAGGATCGACTCACACCACGGTGGCACGTGGGACAGCCCTGTGGGAAAGCCTCGTGGGAAAGGAAAGCCTCGAGGAAAGCCACAGATCCCTTGATCCACGCAAGGGAAGCGTGACACTGCTGCTACAGCTCGGGAGGAAAGCGCACGTGCATGCCCCCACTCGAGACGAGGACTGACTCCCCTGGGGAGACTCCAGAAGTACCCCAAGATCCATGTCAGCACTGGAGAGGAATCCTCAGGTTCCGGCACCGATTCCACACAAGGTCTTAGGCCCCGGCTTCGACGGGAGAGGAATCCCGAGAGGCCCCCGAGCATCTCGCATGGGGACTGGCCTTTCCTGAGGCCACCAGAGCGGGTCCGTGAGGTCCCAGTCGTAAGTCGAGAGCACCTGCCGCAACTCGAGAAAATCCAGGAGGTTCTCCCCTCCAGGCGAGATGAGGCCCATTTCCGCTGACCGTCTGGAGGCTAATCATATCTAACCTCTGGAACTTCCAAAGGGTCCTTCACACCTTTACTGCAACTCAATAAGTTCCTCGACAAACCGGTCTCCACTCGAGAGTAAGCACGAGATTCCCGCCCACATCCAGCAGAGACCCGTTTCCGCCTCCTAGCTCGAGAGGAGGGATCCTTTCCCTGCGTGGTCGGGAAAGAATTCCCGGCGTTCCGGTCGCATCTCAAGAGGAGGCGCTCTCCACAGGAAAGGCGAGAGGAACTCCAGGGTCGTGCCACCATTCCCAGAGTCCCCCAGATGTCTCAGTCCATTCCAGGGAAACCTGTTTTCCCTGCACTGCCTCGACTTTCCTGCCAAGGATAGACTCACACCACGGTGGCACGTGGGACAGCCCTGTGGGAAACCCTCGAGGGAAAGCCACAGATCCCTTGATCCTCGCGAAGGGAAGCGTGACACTGCTGCTACAGCTCGGGAGGAAATCGCATGTGCATGCCCCCACTCGAGATGCAGAATGACTTTCCTGGGGAGACTCCAGAAGTACCCCAAGATCCCTGTCAGCACTGGAGAGGAATCCTCAGGTTCCGGCACCGACTCCACACAAGATCTTAGGCCCCGGCATCGACGGGAGAGGAATCCTGAGAGGCCCCCAAGCAACTCGCATGGGGACTGGCCTTTCCTGAGGCCAACAGACCGGGTCCCTGAAGTCCCCGTCGTAAGTCGAGAGCACCTGCCGAAACTCGGTAAAATACAGGAGGTTCTCCCCTGCAGGCGAGATGAGGCCAGTTTCCACTGAGGTGTCTCGAGGCTAATCACACTTGACCTCTGGAACTTCCAAAGAGTCTTTCACAGTCAAGCTGCAACTCAAGAAGTTCCCCGACACACCCGTCTCCACTCAAGAGGAAGCAGGATGGTCCCGGCCACATCCTGAGGAGCTCCGTTTCCGGCTCGTACCTCGAGATGAGGGATCCTTTCCCTGCTTGTTCGGAAAAGAATTCCCGGCATTCCCATCGCATCTCAAGGTGGCGCTCTCCAAAGGAAAGGGGAGAGGAACTGCAGGGTCGTGCCACCATTCCAAGACTCCCCCAGATGTGTCAGTCCGTTCCACAGGAACCTGTTTTCCCTGCACTGCCTCGGCTTTCACGCCGAGGATCGACTCACACCACCGTGACACGTGGGACAGCCCTGTGGGAAAGCCTCGTGGGAAAGACTCGAGGGAAAGCCACAGATCCCTTGGTCCACGCAAGGGGAACCGTGACACTGCTGCTACAGCATGGGAGGAAATGGCACGCTCATGCCCCCACTCGAGACGAGGCCTGACTCCCTTGTGGAGACTCCAGAAGTACCCCAAAATCCATGTCAGCACTGGAGAGGAATCCTCAGCTTCCGGCCCCGACTCCACACAAGGAGAGCACCTGCTGAAACTCGGAAATATCCAGGAGCCTCTCCGTTCCAGGCGACATGAGGCCCATTTCTGCTGAGGCATCTCGAGACTAACCACACCTAACCTCTGGAACTTCCAAAGGGTCCTTCACACCCTTGCTGCAACTCAAGAAGTTCCCCGACATACCCTTTCCTCTTCACGTTCTGCCATAATGGTGGTGTCATCTGCATATCTAAGTTGATTGATATTTCTACCGGCAATCTTGATTCCAGTTCATGTATCTTCCATCCCAGCATGTTTCATGATGTACTCTGCATATAAGTTAAATAAACAGGGTGACAATATACAGCCTTGACATACTCCTTTTCCTTTTTGGAACCAGTCTGTTGTTCCATGTCCTGCTCTAACTGTTGCTTCCTGACCTTCATCCAGATTTCTCAAGAGGCAGGTTAGGTGGTCTGGTATTCCCATCTCTTTCAGAATTGTGGCTAAAACAACAGTATAAGGACCTTTCCGATGTCAGGCCAAGGAATTGTGTTTCCAGTCATTGAGCCACACCTGATCACTGAGCACAAATTCATGAATCTGTTCCTCAAGGGGAATGATATTCTTTTTTATACAAACTTAGTTACCTGATTTATTACCTTACCTAATTGTTCCATCTGCTGTGAAATCCCACCCCCTTACTTGTGGCAAATCTGCTAACACCTGCCTCACTGTGGGAGGGGGTCTCCCATAGAAAATTTCATAAGGACAACAACTGTGGGAACGTGCGGTTACCCGTAATATGAGTAAGTCTGCCGGAAGCAAGCCCATCCATGTACAGTCAGTCTCTATGATCCATTTTGAAAGTGTCTCTTCAAGAGTTTGGTTGTTTCTTTCCATCATTCCAGAACACTGGGGCCTATATGCTGTATGTAATTTCCACTGATATTTAGAGCTTCACATACCTGTTAATTAACTCGGCTACAAAGACAGGGCCATTGTCGGATTCTATACTGGTTGGAAACCCAAGTCTGGGAATTATTTCTCAAATCAGCGAGCTACTTCATTTTCTTTTTCAGATCAGGTAGGGAAGGCCTCTGCCCAACCGGAGAAGGTACCTACTATTCTAGTAAGTCATGATAACAGGTGACTGCCTTTGCTTCCCCGAAGGACACTCGCTTTCCCTGCATCCTGAGAACTCCACGTCTCAGCCAGTTGGAAAAGCGCTTCTTGGAGGTCATTATTCAGGGGCAATTTCCCCTGGAGCCCGGGGCCATAGGGAGCGGCTCCACACTCCCAGGGAAAGGCAGAGCCACAGCCACACATCTGTCCCATCCCCTTTGCTCTGTAGGAGAGCTCTAGTGAGCCTAGGTCTGTCAGGAAAATTCTTGGCTCCTATGGGGACACATTCTATGTGTGAAACTGCATCCAGGACCTAGGGGCCACAGGGCGCCTGTTTCTCTCGGGGCGGAGGGGTGGGGGGCCTGAAGCAGTGCGGCCCAGCAACAGCTTCCACATCCATCCAATTGCTCTTTTCTTACCTCTGATAGAACTAGCTT
>NW_017213067.1:0-15980 GCF_001704415.2 Capra hircus | reverse complement strand
TTCAAGCGAGGATCACACACACTGACGGGTGGCAAGCGGTGGACACTGCCCTGTGGGAAAGCTCGTGGGAAAGTCGGAGGCAGTGCAGGGAAAACAGGTTTCCCTGGAATGGACTGATACACATCTGGGGACTCTGGGAATGGTGGCACGACCCTGGAGTTCCTCTCGCCTTTCCTGTGGAGAGCGCCTCCTCTTGAGATGCGACGGGAACGCCGGGAATTCTTTCCGACCACGCAGGGAAAGGATCCCTCCTCTCGAGCTAGGAGGCGGAAACGGGGCTCCTCTGGATGTGGTGGGACTCTCGTGCTTCCTCTCGGGTGGAGACTGGTATGTCAGGGATCTTCTTGAGTTGCAGCAAGGTTGTGAAGGACCCTTTGGAATTCCAGAGGTTAGGTGTGATTAGCTCGAGACACCTCAGCGGAAATGGGCCTCATCTCGCCTGGGGGTAGAACCTCCTGGATTTTCTCGAGTTGCGGCAGGTGCTCTCGACTTACGACGGGGACCTCAGGGACCCGCTCTGGTGGCCTCAGGAAAGCCAGTCCCCATGCGTGTTGCTAGGGGGCCTCTCGGATTCCTCTCCTGCCGATGCCGATGCTTAAGACCTTGTGTGGAGTCGTGCCGGAACCTGAGGATTCCTCTCCAGTGCTGACATGGACCTTGGGGTATTTCTGGAGTCTCCTCAGGGGAGTCAGTCCTGTCTCGAGTGGGGGCATGCACGTGCGCTTTCCTCCCGAGCTGTAGCAGCAGTGTCACGCTTCCCTTCGAGTGTATCCTAGAATCAGTGGCTTTCCCTCGAGGCTTTCCACGAGGCTTTCCCACGACGCTTTCCCACCAGGCTTCCCACGACGCTTTCCCACAGTGATGTCCCCACGTGCCACCGTGGTGTCAGTCGATCCTCGGCTTGAAAGTTGAGGCAGTGCCGGGGAAAACAGGCTTCCGTGGAATGGACTGAGACATCTGGGGGATCTGGGAAAGGTGGACCACACTGGAGTTCCTCTTCCTTTCCTGTGGCAGGAGCGCCTCCTCTTGAGATGCGACGGGAACGCCGGGAATTCTTTCCGACCACGCAGGGAAAGGATCCCACCTCTCGAGCTATGAGGCGGAACGGGCTCCTCTGATGTGGCGGGACTCTCGTGCTTCCTCTCGAGTGGAGACGGATATGTCGGGAACTTCTTGAGTTGCAGCAAGGTGTGAAGGACCCTTTGGAAGTTCCAGAGGTAGTGTGATTAGCCTCGAGACGTCTCAGCGGAAAATGGGCCTCATCTCGCCTGGAGGGAGAACCTCTGGATTTTCTCGAGTTGCGCAGGCGCTCTCGACTTACGACGGGACCTCAGGGACCCGCTCTGGTGGCCTCAGGAAAGGCCAGTCCCATGCGAGTTGCCTCGGGCCTCTCGGGATTCCTCTCCGTCGAGCTGGGCCTAAGACCTTGTGTGGAGTCAGTGCCGAACCTGAGGATTCCTCTCCAGTGCTGACATGGATCTTGGGTACTTCTGGAGTCTCCCCAGGGAGTCAGTCCTCGTCTCGAGTGGGGGCATGCACGTGCGCTTTCCTCCCAGCTGTAGCAGCAGTGTCACGCCTTCCCTTCGAGGGATCAAGGATCTTGGCTTTCCCTCGAGGCTTTCCCACGAGGCTTTCCCACGAGCTTTCCCACAGGCTGTCCCACCTGCCACCGTGGTGTGAGTCGATCCTCGGCTTGAAGTCGAGGCAGTGCAGGGAAAACAGGTTTCCCTGGAATGGACTGAGACATCTGGGGACTCTGGAATGGTGGCACGACCTGGAGTTCCTCTCGCCTTTCCTGTGGAGGCGCCTCCTCTGAGATGCGACGGAACGCCGGAATTCTTCCCGACCACGCAGGAAAGGATCCCTCTCTCAGCTTAGAGCGGAAACGGGGCTCCTCTGATGTGCGGCGGACTCTCGTGCTTCCTCTCGAGTGGAGACGGAATGTTCGGAACTTCTTGAGTTGCAGCAAGGGTGTGAAGGACCCTTTGAAGTTCCAGAGTTTAGGTGATTAGCCTCGAGACGCCTCAGCGGAAATGGCCTCATCTCGCCTGGAGGGAGAACCTCCTGGATTTTCTCGAGTTGGCAGGTGCTCTCGACTTACGACGGGGACCTCAGGGACCCGCTCTGGTGGCCTCAGAAAGGCCAGTCCCTTGCGAGTTGCTCGGGGGCCTCTCGGGGTCTCTCGGATTCCTCTCCAGTCGATATCGGGGCCTAAGACCTTGTGTGGAGTCGGTGCCAGACCTGAGGTTTCCTCTCCAGTTCTGACATGGATCTTGGTACTTCTGGAGTCTCCCCAGCGGAGTCAGTCCTCGTCTCGAGTGGGCCATGCACTGCGATTTCCTCCCGAGCTGTAGCCGCAGTGTCACGCTTCCTTCACGTGGAACAAGGGATCTGTGGCATTCCTCGAGGCTTTCCCACGAGCCTTCCACGAGGCTTTCCCACAGGGCTGTCCCACGTGCCACCGTGGTGTGAGTCGATCCTCGCTTGAAAGTCGAGCAGTGAGCGAAAACAGGTTTCCCTGGAATGGACTGAGACATCTGGGGACTCTGGGAATGTGGCACGACCCTGGAGTTCCTCTCGCCTTTCCTGTGGAGAGCGCCTCCTCTTGAGATGCGACGGGAACGCCTGGAATTCTTTCCGACCACGCAGGGAAAGGATCCCCCTCTCGAGCTAGGAGGCGAAACGGGGCTCCTCTGGATGTGGCCGGACTCTCGTGCTTCCTCTCGATGGAGACGGGTATGTCGGGAACTTCTTGAGTTTGCAGCAAAGGTGTGAAGGATCCTTTGGAAGTCCAGAGTAGGTGTGATTAGCCTCGGACGCCTCAGCGGAAATGGGCCTCATCTCGCCTGGAGGGCAAACCTCCTGGATTTTCTCGAGTTGTGCAGTGCTCTCGACTTACGACGGGCACCTCAGGGACCGCCTCTGTGGCCTCAGGTAAGGCCAGTCCCCTTGCGAGTTGCTCGGGGCGTCTCGGGATTCCTCTCCGTCGATGCCGGGCCTAAGACCTTGTGTGGAGTCGGTGCCGGACCTGAGGATTCCTCTCCAGTGCTGACATGATCTTGGTACTTCTGAAGTCTCCCAGGGAGTCAGTCCTCGTCTCGAGTGGGTCATGCACGTGCCTTTCCTCCCGAGCTGTAGCAGCAGTGTCACGCTTCCTTCGCGTGAACAAGGATCTGTGGCATTCCTCGAGGCTTCCCAAGGCTTTCCCGAGGCTTTCCCACAGGGCTGTCCCACGTGCCACCGTGTGTGGTCGATCCTCGCTTGAAAGTCGAGGCAGTGCAGGCAAAACAGGTTTCCTGGAATGGACTGAGCATCTGGGGACTCTGGAATGTGGCACGACCCTGGAGTTCCTCTCGCCTTTCCTGTGGAGAGCGCCTCCACTTGAGATGCGACGGGAACGCGCGGAATTCTTTCGCCGACCACGCGGGGAAAGGATCCGTCCTCTCGAGCAGTATGGCGGAAACGGGGCACTCTTGGATCTGGGCCGACTCTCGTTGCTTCCTCTCGAGTGGAGTCGGGTATGTCGTGGAACTTCTTGAGTTGCAGCAGGGTGTGAAGGACCCTTTGGAAGTTCCAGAGTTTAGGTGTGATTAGCCTCGAGACGCCTCAGCGAAATGGGCCTCATCTCGCCTGGAGGGGAGAACCTCCTGGATTTCTCGAGTTGCGGCAGGTTGCTCTCGACTTACGACAGGGACCTCAGGGACCCTCTGTGGCCTCAGGAAAGCCAGTCCCCATCGAGTTACGTGGCTCTCGCGGCCTCTCGGATTTCCTCTCCGTCGATGCTGGGGCCAAGACCTTGTGTGGAGTCAGTGCCGAACCTGAGATTCCTCTCCAGTGCTGAATGGATCTTGGGACTTCTGAGTCTCCGCAGGGAGTCAGTCCTCGTCTCGAGTGGGGGCATGCACGTGCGCTTCCTCCCAGCTGTAGCAGCAGGTCACGCTTCCCTTCGAGTGGATCAAGGATCTGTGCTTTCCCTCGAGGCTTTCCCACGAGGTTCCCACAGGCTTTCCCACAGGGCTGTCCCACGTGCCACCGTGTGTGAGTCGATCCTCGGCTTGAAAGTGGAGGCAGTGCAGGGAAAACAGGTTTCCTGGAATGGACTGAGACATCTGGGGACTCTGGGAATGGTGGCACGACCCTGGAGTTCCTCTCGCCTTTCCTGTGAGAGAGCGCCTCCTCTTGAGATGCGACGGAACGGGAATTCTTTCCGACCACGCAGGAAAGGATCCCACCTCTCGAGCTAGGAGGCGGAAACGGCTCCTCTGGATGTGGCGGGACTCTCGTGCTTCCTCTCGAGTGGAGTCGGAATGTCGGAACTTCTTGAGTTCAGCAAGGTGTGAAGACCCTTGGAAGTTCCAGATTTAGTGTGATTAGCCTCGAGACGCCTCAGCGGAAATGGCCTCATTCGCCTGGAGGGAGAACCTCCTGGATTTCTCGAGTTCGGCAGGTGCTCTCGACTTACGACGGGGACCTCAGGACCCGCTCTGGTGGCCTCAGGAAAGGCCAGTCCCCTTGCGAGTTGCTCGGGGGCCTCTGATCTCCGGGATTCCTCTCCAGTCGATATCGGGGCCTAAGACCTTGTGTGGAGTCGGTGCCAGACCTGAGGTTCCTCTCCAGTTCTGACATGGATCTTGGGGTACTTCTGGAGTCTCCCCAGCGGAGTCAGTCCTCGTCTCGAGTGGGGCATGCACGTGCGATTTCCTCCCGAGCTGTAGCCAGCAGTGTCACCTTTCCTTCACGTGGATCAAGGGATCTGTGGCATTCCCTCGAGGCTTTCCCACGAGGCTTTCCCACGAGGCTTTCCCACAGGGCTGTCCACGTGCCACCTGGTGTTGAGTCGATCCTCGGCTTGAAAGTCGAAGGACAGTGCAGGGAAAACAGGTTTCCCTGGAATGGACTGAGACATCTGGGCGACTCTGGGAATGGCTGGCACGACCCCTGGAGTTCCTCTCGCCTTTCCTGTGGAGAGCGCCTCCTCTTGAGATGCGACAGGAACGCCGGGAATTCTTTCCCGACACGCAGGGAAAGGATCCCTCCTCTCGAGCTAGGAGGCGGAAACGGGCTCCTCTGGATGTGGCCGGACTCTCGTGCTTCCTCTCGAGTGGAGACGGGTATGTCAGGAACTTCTTGAGTTGCAGCAAGGGTGTGAAGGACCCTTTGGAAGTTCCAGAGGTTAGGTGTGATTAGCCCTCGAGACGCCTCAGCGGAAATGGGCCTCATCTCGCCTGGAGGGAGAACCTCCTGGATTTTCTCGAGTTGCGGCAGGTGCTCTCGGACTTACGACGGGGACCTCAGGGACCCGCCTCTGGTGGCCTCAGGAAAGGCCAGTCCCTTGCGAGTTGCTCGGGGGCCCTCTCGGATTCCTCTCCAGTCGATGCCGGGGCCTAAGACCTTGTGTGGAGTCGGTGCCAGGAACCTGAGGATTCCTCTCCAGTGCTGACATGGATCTTGGGTACTTCTGGAGTCTCCCCAGGGAGTCAGTCCTCGTCTCGAGTTGGGGCATGCACGTGCGCTTTCCTCCCGAGCTGTAGCAGCAGTGTCACGCTTCCCTTCAGCGTGGATCAAGGGATCTGTGGCTTTCCCTCGAGGCTTTCCCACGAGGCTTTCCCACGAGGCTTTCCCACAGGGCTGTCCCACGTGCCACCGTGGTGTGAGTCGATCCTCGGCTTGAAAGTCGAGGCAGTGCAGGGAAAACAGGTTTCCCTGGAATGGACTGAGACATCTGGGGGACTCTGGAATGGTGGCACGACCCTGGAGTTCCTCTCGCCTTTCCTGTGGAGAGCGCCTCCTCTTGAGATGCGACGGGAACGCCGGGAATTCTTTCCGGACCACGCAGGGAAAGGATCCCTCCTCTCGAGCTAGGAGGCGGAAACGGGGCTCCTCTGGATGTGGGCGGGACTCTCGTGCTTCCTCTCGAGTGGAGTCGGGTATGTCGTGGAACTTCTTGAGTTGCAGCAAGGGTGTGAAGGACCCTTTGGAAGTTCCAGAGGTTAGGTGTGATTAGCCTCGAGACGCCTCAGCGGAAATGGGCCTCATCTCGCCTGGAGGGGAGAACCTCCTGGATTTTCTCGAGTTGCGGCAGGTGCTCTCGACTTACGACGGGGACCTCAGGGACCCGCTCTGGTGGCCTCAGGAAAGGCCAGTCCCCATGCGAGTTGCTCGGGGCCTCTCGGGATTCCTCTCCCGTCGATGCGGGCCTAAGACCTTGTGTGGAGTCGGTGCCGGAACCTGAGGATTCCTCTCCAGTGCTGACATGGATCTTGGGGTACTTCTGGAGTCTCCCCAGGGGAGTCAGTCCTCGTCTCGAGTGGGGCATGCACGTGCGCTTTCCTCCGAGCTGTAGCAGCAGTGTCACGCTTCCCTTCGCGTGGATCAAGGATCTGTGGCTTTCCCTCGAGGCTTTCCCACGAGGCTTTCCCACGAGGCTTTCCCACAGGGCTGTCCCACGTGCCACCGTGGTGTGAGTCGATCCTCGGCTTGAAAGTCGAGGCAGTGCAGGGAAAACAGGTTTCCCTGGAATGGACTGAGACATCTGGGGACTCTGGGAATGGTGGCACGACCCTGGAGTTCCTCTCGCCTTTCCTGTGGAGAGCGCTCCTCTTGAGATGCGACGGGAACGCCGGGAATTCTTTCCCGACCACGCAGGGAAAGGATCCCTCCTCTCGAGCTAGGAGGCGGAAACGGGGCTCTCTGGATGTGGGCGGACTCTCGTGCTTCCTCTCGAGTGGAGACGGGTATGTCGGGGAACTTCTTTGAGTTGCAGCAAGGGTGTGAAGGACCCTTTGGAAGTTCCAGATGTTAGGTGTGATTAGCCTCCGAGACGCCTCAGCGGAAATGGGCCTCATCTCGCCTGGAGGGGAGAACCTCCTGGATTTTCTCGAGTTGCGGCAGGTGCTCTCGACTTACGACGGGGACCTCAGGGACCCGCTCTGGTGGCCTCAGGAAAGGCCAGTCCCCATTGGAGTTGCTCGGGGGCCTCTCGGGATCTCTCGTCCTCTCCAGTCGATTCGGGGCCTAAGACCTTGTGTGGAGTCGGTGCCGAACCTGAGGTATTCCTCTCCAGTGCTGACATGGATCTTGGGGTACTTCTGGAGTCTCCCCAGGGAGTCAGTCCTCGTCTCGAGTGGGGCATGCACGTGCGATTTCCTCCCGAGCTGTAGCAGCAGTGTCACGCTTCCTTCCGTGGATACAAGGGATCTGTGGATCCCTCGAGCTTTCCCACGAGGCTTTCCCACGAGGCTTTCCCACAGGGCTGTCCCACGTGCCACCGTGGTGTGAGTCGATCCTCGGCTTGAAAGTCGAGGCAGTGCAGGGAAAACAGGTTTCCCTGGAATGGACTGAGACATCTGGGGACTCTGGGAATGGTGGCCACGACCCTGGAGTTCCTCTCGCCTTTCCTGTGGAGAGCGCCTCCTCTTGAGATGCGACAGGGAACGCCGGGAATTCTTTCCCGACCACGCAGGGAAAGGATCCCTCCTCTCGAGCTATGAGGCGGAAACGGGGCTCCTCTGGATGTGGGCGGGACTCTCGTGCTTCCTCTCGAGTGGAGACGGGTATGTCGGGGAACTTCTTGAGTTGCAGCAAGGGTGTGAAGGACCCTTTGGAAGTTCCAGAGGTTAGTGTGATTAGCCTCGAGACCCTCAGCGGAAATGGGCCTCATGCTCGCCTGGAGGGGAGAACCTCCTGGATTTTCTCGAGTTGCGGCAGGTGCTCTCGACTTACGACGGGGACCTCAGGGACCCGCTCTGGTGGCCTCAGGAAAGGCCAGTCCCATGCCGAGTTGCTCGGGGCCTCTCGGGATTCCTCTCCACGTCGATGCTGGGCCTAAGACCTTGTGTGGAGTCGGTGCCAGGAACCTGAGGATTCCTCTCCAGTGCTGACATGGATCTTGGGGTACTTCTGGAGTCTCCCAGGGAGTCAGTCCTCGTCTCGAGTGGGGCATGCACGTGCGCTTTCCTCCCGAGCTGTAGCAGCAGTGTCACGCTTCCCTTCGCGTGGATCAAGGGATCTGTGGCTTTCCCTCGAGGCTTTCCCACGAGCTTTCCCACGAGGCTTTCCACAGGGCTGTCCCACGTGCCACCGTTGGTGTGAGTCGATCCTCGGCTTGAAAGTCGAGCAGTGCAGGGAAAACAGGTTTCCCTGGAATGGACTGAGACATCTGGGGGACTCTGGGAATGGTGGCACGACCCTGGAGTTCCTCTCGCCTTTCCTGTGGAGAGCGCCTCCTCTTGAGATGCGACGGGAACGCCGGGAATTCTTTCCCGACCACGCAGGGAAAGGATCCCTCCTCTCGAGCTAGGAGGCGGAAACGGGCTCCTCTGGATGTGGGCGGGACTCTCGTGCTTCCTCTCGAGTGGAGACGGGTATGTCGGGGAACTTCTTGAGTTGCAGCAAGGGTGTGAAGGACCCTTTGGAAGTTCCAGAGGTTAGGTGTGATTAGCCTCGAGACGCCTCAGCGGAAATGGGCCTCATCTCGCCTGGAGGGAGAACCTCCTGGATTTTCTCGAGTTGCGGCAGGTGCTCTCGACTTACGACGGGGACCTCAGGGACCCGCTCTGGTGGCCTCAGGAAAGGCCAGTCCCCATGCGAGTTGCTCGGGGGCCTCTCGGGATTCCTCTCCGTCGATGCCGGGGCCTAAGACCTTGTGTGGAGTCGGTGCCGGAACCTGAGGATTCCTCTCCAGTGCTGACATGGATCTTGGGGTACTTCTGGAGTCTCCCAAGGGGAGTCAGTCCTCGTCTCGAGTGGGGCATGCACGTGCGCTTTCCTCCCGAGCTGTAGCAGCAGTGTCACGCCTTCCCTTCGCGTGGATCAAGGATCTGTGGCTTTCCCTCGAGGCTTTCCCACGAGGCTTTCCCACGAGGCTTTCCCACAGGGCTGTCCCACGTGCCACGTTGTGTGTGAGTCGATCCTCGGCTTGAAAGTCGAGGCAGTGCAGGGAAAACAGGTTTCCCTGGAATGGACTGAGACATCTGGGGGACTCTGGGAATGGTGGCACGACCTGGAGTTCCTCTCGCTTTCCTGTGGAGAGCGCCTCCTCTTGAGATGCGACGGAACGCCGGAATTCTTTCCCGACCACGCAGGGAAAAGGATCCCTCCTCTCGAGCTAGGAGGCGGAAACGGGGCTCCTCTGGATGTGGCGGGACTCTCGTGCTTCCTCTCGAGTGGAGACGGGTATGTCGGGGAACTTCTTGAGTTGCAGCAAGGGTGTGAAGGACCCTTTGGAAAGTTCCAGAGTTAGATGTGATTAGCCTCGAGACGCCTCAGCGGAAATGGGCCTCATCTCGCCTGGAGGGAGAACCTCCTGGATTTTCTCGAGTTGCGGCAGGTGCTCTCGACTTACGACGGGGACCTCAGGGACCCGCTCTGGTGGCCTCAGGAAAGGCCAGTCCCCATGCGAGTTGCTCGGGGCCTCTCAGGATTCCTCTCCCGTCGATGCCGGGCCTAAGATCTTGTGTGGAGTCGGTGCCGGAACCTGAGGATTCCTCTCC
Organism: Capra hircus; assembly: GCF_001704415.2. Classification (NCBI taxonomy): domain Eukaryota; kingdom Metazoa; phylum Chordata; class Mammalia; order Artiodactyla; family Bovidae; genus Capra; species Capra hircus. Next base: position 6,489 of record NW_017213067.1, on the reverse strand, counting down.
AGTGCTGACATGGATCTTGGGGTACTTCTGGAGTCTCCCCAGGGGAGTCAGTCCTCGTCTCGAGTGGGGGCATGCACGTGCGCTTTCCTCCCGAGCTGTAGCAGCAGTGTCACGCTTCCCTTCGCGAGATCAAGGGATCTAGTGGCTTTCCCTCGAGGCTTTCCAACGAGGCTTTCCCACAGGCTGTCCACTCCACGTGGTGTGAGTCGATCCTCGGCTTGAAAGTCGAGGCAGTGCAGGGAAAACAGGTTTCCCTGGAATGGACTGAGACATCTGGGGAACTCTGGGAATGTGGCACGACACTGGAGTTCCTCTCGCCTTTCCTGTGGAGAGCGCCTCCTCTTGAGATGCGACGGGAACGCCGGGAATTCTTTCCCGACCACGCAGGGAAAGGATCCCTCCTCTCGAGCTAGGAGGCGGAACCGGGGCTCCTCTTGATGTGGGCGGGACTACTCGTGCTTCCTCTCGAGTGGAGTCGGGTATGTCGGGGAACTTCTTGAGTTGCAGCAAGGGTGTGAAGGACCCTTTGGAAGTTCCAGAGGTTAGGTGTGATTAGCCTCGAGACGCCTCAGCGGAAATGGGCCTCATCTCGCCTGGACGGGGAGAACCTCCTGGATTTTCTCGAGTTGCGGCAGGTGCTCTCGACTTACGACGGGGACCTCAGCGACCCGCTTCTGGTGGCCTCAGGAAAGGCCAGTCCCCTTTCGAGTTGCTCGGGGGCCTCTCGGGCCTCTTCGGGTTCCTCTCCCGTCGATGCTGGGGCCTAAAACCTTGTGTGGAGTCCAGTGCCGGAACCTGAGGATTTCTCTCCAGTGCCTGACATGGATCTTGGGTACTTCTGAAGTCTCCCGAGGGAGTCAGTCCTCGTCTCGAGGGGGGCATGCACGTGCGCTTTCCTCCCGAGCTGTAGCAGCAGTGTCACGTTTCCCTTCGCGATGGATCAAGGGATCAGGGGCTTTCCCTCGAGGCTTTCCCACGAGCCTTTCCCACGAGGCTTTCCCACAGGGCTGTCCCACGTGCCACCGTGGTGTGAGTCGATCCTCGGCTTGAAAGTCGAGGCAGTGCAGGGAAAACAGGTTTCCCCTGGAATGGACTGAGACATCTGGGGGACTCTGGGAATGTGGCACGACCCTGGAGTTCCTCTCGCCTTTCCTGTGGAGAGCGCCTCCACTTGAGATGCCGACGGGAACGCCGGGAATTCTTTCCCGACCACGCAGGAAAGGATACCTCCTCTCGAGCTAGGAGGCGGAAACGGGGCTCCTCTGGATGTGGGCGGACTCTCGTGCTTCCTCTCGAGTGGAGACGGTATGTCTGGGAATTTCTTGAGTTGCAGCAAGGGTGTGAAGGACCCTTTGGAATTTCCAGAGTTTAGGTGTGATTAGCCTCGAGACGCCTCAGCGGAAATGGCTCTCAACTCGCCTGGAGGGGAGAACCTCCTGGATTTTCTCGAGTTGTGGCAGGTGCTCTTGACTTACGACAGGGACCTCAGGGACCCGCTCTGGTGGCCTCAGGAAAGGCCAGTCCCCTTGCGAGTTGCTCGGGAGCCTCGCAGGATTCCTCTCCCGTCGATGCCAGGGCCTAAGACCTTGTGTGGAGTCGGTTCCGAAACCTGAGGATTCCTCTCCAGCGCTGACATGGATCTTGGGGTACTTCTGCAGTCTCCCCAGGGAGTCAGTCCGAGTCTCAAGTGGGGGGCATGCACGTGCTCTTTCCTCCCGAGCTGTAGCAGCAGTGTCACGCTACCCTTCGCGTGGATCAAGGGATCTGTGGCTTTCCCTCGAGGCTTTCCAGGAGGTTTTCCCATGAGGCTTTCCCACAGGGCTGTCCCACGTGCCACCGTGGTGTGAGTCGATCCTCGGCTTGAAAACGAAGCAGTGCAGGGAAACAGGTTTCCCTGGAAAGGACTGAGACATCTGGAGGACTCTGGTAATGGTGGCACGACCCTGGAGTTCTGCTTGCCTTACTTGTGGAGAGTGCCGCCTCTTGAGATGCGAGGGGAACGCCGGAAATTCTTTCACGAGCACACAGGGAATGAATCCTTCCTCTCGAGCTAGGAGGCAGAAGGGGCTCCTCTGGATGTGGGCGGGACTCTCGTGCTTCCTCTTGGGTGGAGACGGGTATGTCGGGGAATTTCTTGAGTTGCAGCCAAGGGTGTGAAGGACCCTTTGGAAGTTCCAGAGTTTAGGTGTGATTAGCCTCGAGACGCCTCAGCGGAAATGGGCTCTCATCTCGCTTGGAGGGGAGAACCTCCTGGATTTTCTCGAGTTGCGGCAGGTGCTCTTGACTTACGACAGGGACCTCAGGACCCGCTCTGGTGGCCTCAGGAAAGGCCAGTCCCCAGCGAGTTCCTCGGGGGCCTCTCGGGATTCCTCTCCCGTCGATGCCGGGGCCTAAGGCTGCCGGGAGCCAGTGTGAGGAAGCCCGCCCGTGACAAGGTTATGAGGAAGGAAGCTGACATACGCAAGGCGTGCTCAGACTTCAGGGACCCCTCTGGAAATTTTTAAGCATGTACCCCAACCAAAAATCTGCCGGTTTTTGTGCTCTGCTTTTTCACTCTTCTGACCTTTTCTGGAAAAAGTCAATTCAGGGCGTTAGTCTTCTGCATTTGAAAGAGTGTTTCAATCCAAAAACCCTCTGATGGCTTTCTAGCCTGCCTGTAGAACTCGTACAGCTGCGCTTGTGATTGTTTGAGGCCTCCTGACCGCAGGAGGCACAGGAAGCTTAAAACATCCTAGGAATGCAGGAGCTTCTGAGGAGTCAGAATCTTTAGAATAGGACTGATTAAAAGTTTCATTTTTTGGGTCAATGCTTGCTGCCAAATTTTCATATCCTTTATTTTTAGATATAGTTGGTATGTGAAAAACAAGTAGTAGACCTGGTATTAGCAACATTAGATCTTTGAGTTAAGTACCTTCTTTGTTATAACCCACTGCACCTTTGTTCTATAGAGATGTAACTTTAGATGCTTTAAGGAGATGCAGATTAAAGAAAAACACTTCAGGGGAAACAAAATTAACATTCATTAAGGAAGAGAGCGAAAAAAGTGTTAACAAGCCTCTTGGCCAGAAGATAATGTAAATTACCTGAGACCTTTTGTATACAAAATGATATACAGAAAGAATCTGGGTTGCGAACACTACATAATTTTGTGTTATCCATTGATCTCCATGTATTATCAAAAGTATAAAAGACCTGCTGAACAATAAAGGAGGAGGCCAGGGGCCGGGGGCCAGTTTCTCGGACCAGCTTCTCGAACTAGTCTCTCAGCCTGGTTTCTTGGGACTCTGGCTCCCCCTGTGTCTTTCTCCCTCTTTCTTCTTCTCTACCTTTCCTTCTCTCTGCTCTTTACTATAACTTCAGGCTGAATCTCCACATGGAGTGCGGAGGCTCGCCAGGTCTACTTACTTGGCCTGGCTGTTAAGACCCGCATGAAAGGGAGCTTAAGGCGAGGCACCCTTAGATATTCAAGCGGGCGCCGGTGGCCCAACGTAGGTGGTGCAAATTCCTTGTCTGGAATTTTATTGGCCGTCCGCGAAAACCAAGCTATTCAGCCACTCTTCCTCCACTTAATCTTCTTACTACACTATAGTTTCCTAATGTAATCTTACATTAATAAATAAACAAGTCTTTCCACACCAACGCCGTCCACCCTTCGAATTCCCTGGATCCACCGGGGCTGGACCCCGGCATAAGACCTTGTGTGGATTCGGTGCCGGAACCTGAGGATTCCTCTCCAGTGCTGACATGGATCTTTGGGTACTTCTGGAGTCTCCCCAGGGGAGTCAGTCCTCGTCTCGAGTGGGGGCATGCACGTGCGCTTTCCTCCCGAGCTGTAGCAGCAGTGTCACGCTTCCCTTCGCGAGGATCAAGGGATCTGTGGCTTTTCCCCACGAGGCTTTCCCACAGGGCTGTCCCATGTGCCACCGTGGTGTGAGTCGATCCTCGGCTTGAAAGTCGAGGCAGCGCAGGGAAAACAGGTTTCCCTGGAATGGACTGAGACATCTTGGGGACTCTGGGAATGGGGCCTGATCCTGGAGTTCTTCTCGCCTTTCCTGTGGAGAGCGCCTCCTCTTGAGATGCGACGGGAACGCTAGGAATTCTTTTCCCGACCACGCAGGGAAAGGAACCCTCCTCTCGAGCTAGCAGGCGGAAACGGGCCACTCTGGATATGGGCGGACTCTCCCATTCCTCTAGAGTGGAGACGGGTATGTCGGGGAACTTCTTGAGTTGCAAGCAAGGGTGTGAAAGACCCTTTGGAAGTTCCAGAGTTTTAAGTGTGATTACCCCATACTTGCCTCAGCGGAAATGGGCGTCATCTCGTCTGGAGGGGAGAACCTCCTGGATTTTCTCGAGTTGCGGCAGGTGCTCTCGACTTACGAAGGGGCCTCAGGGATCCGTTCTGGTGGCCTCAGTAAAGGCCAGTCCCCATGGGAGTTGCTCGGGGGCCTCTCGGGATTCCTCTCCCGTCGATGCTGGGGCCTAAGACCTTGTGTGGACTCAGTGCCGGAACCTGAGGATTCCTCTCCAGTGCAGACATGGATCTTGAGGGTACTTCTGGATTCTCCCCAGGGCAGTCAGTCCTCGTCTCGAGTGGGGGCATGCACGTGCGCTTTCCTCCCGAGCTGTAGCAGCAGTGTCGCGCTTCCCTTCGCGTGGATCAAGGGATCTGTGTCTTTCCCTCGAAGCTTTCCCACGAGGCTTTCCCACAGGGTTGTCCCACGTGCAACCGTGGTGTGAGTCGATCCTCGGCTTGAAAGTCGAGGCAGTGCAGGGAAAACAGTTTTCCCTGGAATGGACTGAGACATCCGGGGGACTCTGGGAATGGTGGCACGACCCTGGAGTTCCTCTCGCCTTTCCTGTGGAGAGCGCTTCCTCTTGAGATGCAACGGGAACGCCGGGAATTCTTTCCCGACCACGCTGGGAAAGGATCCCTCCTCTCGAACTAGGAGGCGGAAACGGGGCTCCTCTGGATGTGGGCGGGACTCTCGTGCTTCCTCTCGAGTGGAGACGGGTATGTCGGGGAACTTCTTGAGTTGCAGCAAGGGTGTGAAGGACCCTTTGGAAGTTCCAGATGTTAGATGTGATTAGCCTCGAGACTCCTCAGCGGAAATGGGCCTCATCTCGCCTGGAGGGGAGAACCTCCTGGATTTTCTCGAGTTGCGTCAGGTGCTCTCAACTTACGACGGGGACCTCAGGGACCCGCTCTGGTGGCCTCAGGAAAGGCCAGTCCCCATGCGAGTTGCTCGGGGGCCTCTCGGGATTCCTCTCCTGTCGATGCCGGGGCCTAAGACCTTGTGTGGACTCGTGCCGGAACCTGAGGATTCCTCTCCAGTGCTGACATGGATCTTGGGGTACTTCTGGGTCTCCCCAGGGGAGTCAGTCCTCGTCTCGAGTGGGGGCATGCACGTGCCTTTCCTCCCGAGCTGTAGCAGCAGTGTCATGCTTCCCTATGCGTGGATCAAGGGGTATGCGCTTTCCCTCGAGGCTTTCCCACGAGGCTTTCCACGAGGCTTTTCCACAGGGCTGTCCCACCTGTCACCATGTTGTGAGTCGATCCTCGCTTGAAAGTCGAGGCAGTGCAGAAAAACAGATTTCCCTGGAATGTACTGAGACATCTGGGGGACTCTGGAATGGTGGCACGACCCTGGAGTTCCTCTCGCCTTTCTTGTACAGAGAGCCTCCTCTTGAGATGGGTCGGGAACGCCGGAAATTCTTTCCCGACCACGAAGGGAAAGGATCCCCTCTCGAGGTAGCAGGCGGAAACGGGGCCCTCTGGATGTGGGCGGGACTCTCGTGCTTCCTCTCGAGGGGAGACAGTATGTCGGGAACTTCTTGAGTTGCAGAAAGGGTGTGAAGAACCCTTTGGAAGTTCCAGAGTAAGGTGAATTCCTGAGACGCCTCAGCGGAAATGGCCTCATCTCGCCTGGAGGAGAGAACCTCCTGGATTTTCTCGAGTTGCGGCAGGTGCTCTCGACTTACGACGGGGACCTCAGGGACCCGCTCTGGTGGCCTCAGGAAAGCCCAGTCCCCATGCGAGTTGCTCGGGGCCTCTCGGGATACCTCTCCCTTCGATGCTGGGGCCTAAGCCCTTGTGTGGAGTCGGTGCCGGAACCTGAGGGTTCCTCTCCCTACTGACATGGATCTTGGGGTACTTCTGCAGTCTCCCCAGGGGAGTCAGTCCCCGTCTCGAGTGGGGGCATGCACGTGCGCTTTCCTCCCGAGCTGTAGCAGCAGTGTCACGCTTCCCTACGCGTGGATCAAGGGATCTGTGGCTTTCCCTCGAGGCTTTCGCACGAGGCTTTCCCACAGGGCTGTCCCACGTGCCATCGTGGTGTGAGTCGATCCTCGGCTTGAAAGTCGAGGCAGTGCAGGGAAAACAGTTTTCCCTGGAATGGACTGAGACATCCAGGGACTCTGGGAATGGTGGCATGACCCTGGAGTTCCTCTCGCCTTTCCTGTGGAGAGCGCCTCCTGTTGAAATGCAACGGG
>NW_017213066.1:0-15980 GCF_001704415.2 Capra hircus | reverse complement strand
AGGTCCCCGTCGTAAGTCGAGAGCACCTGCCGCAACTCGAGAAAATCCTGGAGATTCTCCCTCCAGGCTAGATGAGGCCCATTTCCGCTGAGGCGACTCGAGGCTAATCACATCTAACCTTTGGAACTTCCATAGGGTCCTTCACACCTTGCTGCAACTCAAGAAGTTCCCCGACATACCCTTGTCCACTCGAGAGGAAGCGCGAGCGTCCCTTGCACATCCAGAGGAGGCCCTTTTCCTCCTTGTAGCTCGAGATGAGGGATCCTTTCCCTGCGTGGTCGGGAAAGAAATTCCCGGCATTCCCGTCGCATCTCAAGAGGAAGCGCTCTCCACAGGAAAGGCGAGAGGAACTCCAGGGTCGTGCCACCAATCCAAGAGTCCCCCAGAGGACTGAGTCCATTCCAAAGGAAACTCTTTTACCTGCACTGCCTTGACTGTCACGCCGAGGATCGACTCACACCACGGTGGCACGTGGGACAGCCCTGTGTGTTAGCCTCGTGGGAAAGCCTCATGGGAAATCCTACAGGGAAAGCCACACATCCCTTGATCCACCCGTCGGGTAGCATGACACTGCTGCCACCTTTTAGGGAGGAAAGCCCACGTGCATTTCCCCACTCGAGACGAGGACTGACTCCCCTGGGGAGAGTCCAGAAGTACCCAAAAATCCACGTCAGCACTGGAGAGGAATCCTCAGTTTCCGGTCCCAACTCAAACACAAGGTCTTCGACGTCGGGAAATGACAAGCATTTAAAAGATCTCTCCTTTGGAGCTCGAGGGGGGATCGGGGCTTCTCTGGATGTGGGCGGGACCCTCGTGCTTCCTTTGAGTGTAGACGGGTGTGTCGGGAAAGCTCTTGAGTTGCAGCAAGTGTGTGAAGGAACCATTGGAAGTTCCAGAGGTTAGGTGTGCTTAGCCTCTAGATGCGTCAGTGGAAATAGGCCTCATTTTTGCTGTAGGGGAGAACCTCCTGGATTTTCTCGAGTTACGGCAGGTGCTCTCGAATTACGACGGGGACCTCAGGGACCCGGTCTCGTGGCCTCAGGAAAGGCCAGTCCCCATGCAAGTTGCCAGGGGGACTCTCGGGATTCCTCTTGGGTCGATGCCGGGGCCTAAGACCTTGTGTGGAGTCGAGGCCGGATCCTGAGGATTCCTCTCCAGTGCTGACATGGTTCTTGGGGTACTTCTGGAGTCTCCCCAGGGAAGTCAGTCCTCGTCTCGAGTGTGGGCATGCACGTGCGCTTTCCTCCCGAGCTGTAGCAGCAGTGTCACGCTTCCTAAACGCGTGGTCAAGGGATCTGTAGCTTTCACTCAAGTCTTTCCTTCAAGGCTTTCCCAAGAGTCTTTCCCACAGGGCTGTCCCACCTGCCACCAGGGTGTGAGTCGATCCTCGGCTTGAAAGTCGAGGCAGTGCAGGGAAAACATGTTCCTCTGGAATGGACTGAGACATCTGGGGGACTCTTGGAATGGTGGTACGACCCTGGAGTTCCGCTCGCCTTTCCTGTGGAGAGCGCCTCCTCTTGAGATGGGACGGGAACGCCGGGAATTCTTTCCGGACCAAGCAGGGAAAGGATCCATCATCTCGAGGTCCGAGGCATAAACGGGGCTCCTCTGGATGTGGGCGGGACCCTCGTGCTTCCTCTGGAGTGGAGACGGTATGTCGGGGAACTTCTTGAGTTTCAGCAAGGTTGTTAAGGAACCTTTGGAATTTCCAGAGTTTAGGTGTGATTAGCCTCGAGAGCCTCAGCGGAAATTGGCCTCATCTTGCCTGGTGGGGAGAACCTCCTGGATTTTCTCGAATTGTGGCAGGTGTTCTCAACGTACGCTGGGACCTCAGGGACCCGCTCTGGTGGCGTCAGGAAAGGCCAGTTCCCATCCGAGTGGCTACGGGGCTCTCGGGATTCCTCTCCCGTCGATGGTGGGGCCTAAGACCTTGTGTGAAGTCGAGGCCGGTACCTGAGGATTCCTCTCCCGTGCTGACATGGTTCTTGGGGTACTTCTTGAGTCTCCCCAGGGGTGTCAGTCCTCTTCTCAGCGGGATCATGCAAGAACGCTTACCTCCCGAGCTGCAGTAGCAGTGTCACGCTGCCCGTCGCGTGGATCAAGAGATCTGTGTCTTTCCCTCGAGGTATTTCCCACGGGGCTTTCCCTCGAGGCTTTCCCACGAGGCTTTCCCACATCGCTGTCCCACGTGCCACCGTGGTGCCAGTCGATCCTCGGCGTGAAAATCAAGGCAGTGCAGGGAAAACAGGTTCCTCTGGAATGGACTGAGACATCTGGGGGACTCTTGGAATTGTGGCACGACCCTGGAATTCCTCTCGCCTTTCCTGTGGAGAGCGCCTCTTCTTGAGATTCGGTGGGAACGCCGGGAATTCTTTCCCGACCAAGCAGGGAAAGTGCCGTGGTCCAGCCCCGGTGGATCCAGGGTGATTCGAAGGTGGGGACGTAGTCGTCGTCTTTGGAAATATACATATTTAATCCCAGATATAAAGAGATTAGAAATGGATAGTGTAGTAGGAAGATTATTGGAGAAAAAGAGGCTGAATAACTTGGATTACGTGGAATAACATCCATCCTCCAGTAGAGAATTCAGCCAGAAAAACGGGAGCAAAAAAGAAGCGACATGGGGGAATCAGTCTTTCCGGAAACTGATCTGATTTCTTTATTTTTGGTTTTGCTTATATACCTCTTGTTACACATAGGGATGAATACAGAGTCACGCAGGAGTCGGCATCCTGACCTTTATCAAAATCAGGTGCTTCACATAAATGTATAAAAAAAAGGTCTTAGGGATCTTACATCATCTTCTGGCCATGAATGAGACCTGCTGACATTTTATGATCCTTTCTTTCTGATAACCAAATAAACTTATTTCTTCCAAGGGTGTTTTTTCTTAAACCAGGCACCACCCTCCAAATAAAGTTACATTCCTATAGGGTGAGGGTGTAGTGAGTTACAATCAAGAAAGGAATTTATTTAACCCAAGGTTAACATGATTAGTCTTAAAGGTGAATTCTTATTTCTCCTATATGCTTAAAGGTTAATACTTATTTCTCCTATATACTAGTTATATTCATTATAAGGGTAGGGAACATGGAGATTTATCAGCAAACATCAGCCTAACAAATGAAAATCCTTTCATCAATTCTCCCCTTAAGATCTATTTAGTCTTAAGATATGATAAAGTTACATTCTTACATAGAAAGGACACAGTGATATATAACAAAGTACAGTGATCTATTACAAAAGTGAAAATCCATTAACTCAAAAAGTCTAGTATTGCTAACATCAAAAACTGCTATATTTCCTTTGCTATATTCCAAATACATTGATTAATATATTCCCAAGTGCCTAAGGATATGGAGGCCTGGTGGCAATCATTGACTCAACAAGAAGAAAAAGTCCTATGCTAATTAAGACTCTCAAAATACTCCAAAACTCTCTGTGCTGTTTACAGTTGAGAGGTAGTAAACAATCTTGTGCCTAGTGGCAGCAGTATGGATAATCCTGTCACACAAGCTGGTCTGTCAGCAGAGAGGTTTGACCTAAAATATCCTTGTCCCACCCAGAGCAGGGAATTAGCAGCAATTTTTGACACAACAAATGAAGAACCCTTCACCAATATAATTCCTAACCAACTATACTAATAATTTCTAACTCCCCAAAATAATTTGCCTTTAGTAAGTCTAAAACATCTCATGCCTCTCAGGTTGGGAGGCTGTAAACAATCACATGTGGCCGGACAAACCTATAAAGGTGGGCTAGATAACCTTCAGAGGAGTCGGCAAGCTGAAACACTCTTGTCATGCCAAGAATATTTATTGCCTTGAAGCTGCACGTTTACTTCTTCTCCGAGAGAAACAGTTATGGGGGAGAGCCCCCGTAAAGTCAGAAGTGTAGGTGAGAGCATAAAACAGACTCTGGTTTTGGGGTTCGATGCTCGGGAACAGGGGGTTACCTGAGGCTTGATCACGCCTTTGGCATGCCAAGCCTCCTTCCTCATGACCTTTGCCATAGGCGGAATTCCTCACGCTGGCCCCCGGAAGGAAAGGATCCCTCATCTCGAGCGACGAGGCGGAAACGCGCCTCCTGTGGATGTGGGGGGGACCATCTTGCTTATTCTCGAGTGGAGACGGGTATGTCGGGGAACTTATTGAGTTGCAGCAAGGGTGTAAAGTACCTTTTGGAAGTTCCAGAGGTTAGGTGTGATTAGCCTCGAGACACCTCAGTGGAAATGGGCCTCATCTCGCCTGGAGGGGAGAACCTCCTGGATTTTCTCGAGTTGCGGCAGGTGCTCTCGACTTACGACGGGGACCTCAGGGGCCAGCTCTGGTGGCCTCAGGAAAGGCCAGTCCCATTCAAGTTTCTAGGGGGCCTCTCAGGATTCCTCTCCTGTCGATGCCGGGACCTAAGACCTTGTGTGAAGTCGGGGCTGGAACCTGAAGATTCCTCTCCAGTGCTGACATGGATCTTGTGGTACTTCTGGAGTCTCCCCAGGGGAGTCAGTCCTCGTCTCGAGTGGGGGCATGCACGTGCGCTTTCCTCCCGAGCGGTAGCAGCAGTGTCACGCTTCCCGTCGCGTGGATCAAGGGATCTGTGGCTTTCCCTCTAGGCTTTCCCATGAGGCTTTCCCACAGGGCTGTCCCACATGCCACCTTGGTGTGAGACGATCCTCGGCGTGAAAGTCGTGGCAGTGCAGGGAAAACAGGTTCCTCTGGAATGGACTGAGACATCTGGGGAACTCTTGGAATGGTGGCACGACCCTGGAGTTCCTCTGGCCTTTCCTGTGGAGAGCACTTCCTCTTGAGATGCGACGGGAACGCCAGGAATTCTTTCCCGACCACGCAGGGAAAGGATCCCTCCTCTCTAGATACGAGGCGGAAACGGGGCTCCTCTGGATGTGGGCGGGACCCTCGTGCTTCATCTCGAGTGGAGACGGGTATGTCGGTGATCTTCTTGACTTGCAGCAGGGGTGTCAAAGACCCTTTGGAAGTTCCAGAGGTTAGGTGTGATTAGCCTCGAGATGCCTCAGGGGAAATGGGCCTCATCTCGCCTGGAGGGGAGAACCTCCTGGATTATCTTGAGTTGGAGCAGGTGCTCTCGTCTTAGGATGGGGACCTCAGGGACCCGCTCCTGTGGCCTCAGAAAAGGCCAGTGCCCATGGGAGTTGCTAGGGGGCCTCTCAGGATTCCTCTCACGGTCGATGCCGGGGCCTAAGACCTTGTGTGGAGAGCCCGAGCGGAGGCGACGCGGAGCGTTTCGGTTCTCAGTGCCTGGGGCACCGGTGTGTGGTGTGAGGCTGCGGCGGAGCCTCTACACTGAAGGTGCGAGAGGTTGGCAGCTTCGATTGAAGCACATCGAGCGGCGACAGCAGTGAAAGTCATGAGCGACAGCGGCGAGGAGAACTACGGCGAGGGGGAATCCCGTTCTGCTTCCAGAAGCGGAAGTGCTCATGGATCTGGGAAATCTGCAAGTCATACCCCTGCAAGGTCTCGCTCCAAGGAAGATTCCAGGCGTTCCAGATCAAAGTCCAGGTCCAGATCGGAATCTAGGTCTAGATCCAGAAGAAGTTCTCGGAGGCATTATACAAGGTCACGATCTCGGTCCCGGTCCCATAGAAGATCTCGTAGCAGATCTTACAGCAGAGATTATCGAAGACGGCATAGCCACAGTCATTCTCCCATGTCTACTCGCTGGCGTCATGTTGGGAATCGGGCAAATCCTGATCCTAACTGTTGTCTTGGAGTATTTGGATTGAGCTTGTATACTACAGAAAGAGATCTAAGAGAAATGTTCTCTAAATATGGCCCAATTGCTGATGTATCTATTGTATATGACCAGCAGTCTAGACGTTCAAGAGGATTTGCCTTTGTATACTTTGAAAATGTAGATGATGCCAAGGAAGCAAAAGAGTGTGCCAATGGAATGGAGCTTGATGGATGTAGGATCAGAGTTGACTTCTCCATAACGAAAAGACCACATACTCCAACAGCAGGAATTTACATGGGGAGACCTACCTATGGCAGCTCACGCCGTCGAGATTACTATGACAGAGGATATGATCGAGGCTATGATGATCGGGACTATTACAGCAGATCGTACAGAGGAGGAGGAGGAGGAGGAGGAGGAGGATGGAGAGCTGCTCAAGACAGGGATCAGAAATACAGAAGACGGTCACCTTCTCCCTACTATAGTCGTGGAGGATACAGATCACGTTCCAGATCTCGATCATACTCACCTCGTCGCTATTAAAGCATGAAGATGAAGACTTTCTGAAACCTGCCCTAGAGTTGGGATATTGTTTGTGGACAATATTTTTTATTGTCTCCTGTTTAAAAAGTGAACAGTGCCTGGTGAAGTTAGGTGACTTTTACACCTTTTATGATGACTACTTTTGGTGGAGTTGAAATGCTGTTTTCATTCTGCATTTGTGTAGTTCGGTGCTTTGTTCAAAGTTAAGTGTTTTCAGAAAAGTATGTTTTACATGTAATTTTTTTACAGTCTAAAATTTTGACTGCTGAGAAGTTTCTATTGTACAGAACTTCATTTAAATGGTTTTTCTACTGAATACAGGGTATTCTGAAGATTGAAGCCTGTGTGTAAAATGCTACCAAATGGCAAAAAGCAACAATAACGTTTGGTTTTTACTTTTCTTTCTAACATATCAATGCTTAGGAGAACTGTTCTGATTAGATTGTCAGTAGTAAATTAAAGAAAAAAATGCCCGTTTTCCTCGAGTCCATGAAACATACCATACTTAATATACCTGCAGTTAAGTGATAAAAATTACGCTCTGTAACTCTATACTGCTAGTGTTAAAAACTAAAGATCTTTCAATACAGCAAATGCTTAATTCTTATATAAATGTGACTTTGACAGCCTTTATGTAATCTGTATTATACATAGCAGGGAATAAGATGAGTTGCACAATGTATGCCTTAAAAAGGCTATTTCTTAAAGCTGTTAGAAGGGGATAATGGTATTTCAATTAGTAATCAGCAAGTGAAAATAATATTCCACCACAAATGTACTCTTGTTCTTCTAGCTTTTAAGACTATATGGAAAAACTGGGTGCTTCAGAGTTTTGAGAAAAAAGAAGGGAACACTACACCTGTGTTGTGGATGATCTGAAGACTTTGCCTGTTCGTTTTTTAAATACTACTTTCAGGTTCTTTGCTTACCAAAGGAGGCCCAATTTCACTCAAAAGTTTTGAGAACTGTGTTTAAATAAATGCAAAGAAAAGAGTAAAAAGGAAAGAAAAAAAAAAGACCTTGTGAGGAGTTGGGGCAGGAACCTGAGGATTCCTCTACAGTGCTGACATGGATCTTGGGGTACTTCTGGAGCCCCCCCAGGGAAGTCAGTCTTCGTCTCGAATGGGGGCATGCACGTGCGCTTTCCTCCCGAGCTGTAGCAGCAGTGTCACACTTCCGGTCGCGTGGATCAAGTGATCTGTGGCTTTTCCTCCAGGCTTTACCACGAGGCTATCCCAGAGGGCTGTCCCACATGCCGCCGAGGTGTGAGTCGAACCTCGGCGTGAAAGTCGAGGCAGTGCAGGGAAAACAGGTTCCTCTGGAATGGACTGAGACATCTAGGGGACTCTTGGAATGGTGGCACGACTCTGGAGTTCCTCTCGCATTTCCTGTGGAGAGCGCCTCCACTTGAGATGCGACGGGAACGCCGGGAATTCTTTCCCGACGAAGCAGGGAAAGGATCCCACATCTCGAGCTACGAGGCGGAAAGGGGCTCCTCTGGATGTGGGCGGGACCCTCGTGCTTCCTATCGAGAGGAGACGGGTATGTCGGGGAACTTCTTGAGTTGCAGCAAGGGTGTGAAGGACCCTTTGGAAGTTCCAGAGGTTAGGTGTGATTAGCCTCCAGACGCTTCAGCGGAAATGGGCTTCATCTCGCCTGGAGGGGAGAACCTCCTGGATTTTCTCGAGTTGCGGCAGGTGCTCTCGACTTACGACGGGGACCTCAGGGACCCGCTCTGGTGGCCTCAGGAAAGGCCAGTCCACATGCGAGTTGCTAGGGGGCCTCTCGGGATTCCTCTACCATCGATGCCGGGGCTTAAGACCTTGTGTGGAGTCGGTGCCGGAACCTGAGGATTCCTCTGCAGTGCTGACATGGATCTTGGGGTACTTCTGGAGTCTCCCCAGGGGAGTCAGTCCTCGTTTGAGTGGGCGCATGCACGTGCGATTACCTCCGGAGCTGTGGCAGCAGTGTCATGCTTCCCTTCGCCTGGATCAAGGGATCTGTGGCTTTCCCACGAGGCTTTCCCACAGGGCTATCCCACGTGCCACCGTGGTGTGAGTCGATCGATGGCTTGAAAGTCAACGTAGTGCAAGGAAAACAGGTTTCCCTGGAATGGACTGAGACATCTGGCGAATCTGGGAATGGTGGCACGACCCTGGACTTCCTCTCGACTTTCCTGTGGAGAGCGCCTCCTCTTGAGATGCGACGGGAACGCCGGGAATTCTTTCCCGACCACGGAGGGAAAGGATCCCTCCTCTCGAGCTAGGAGGCGGAAACGGTGCTCCTCTGTATGTGGGCGGGACTCTCGTGCTTCCTCTCGAGTGGAGACGGGTATGTCGGGGAAATTCTGGATTTGCAGCAAGGGTGTAAAGGACCCTTTGGAAGTTCCAGAGGTTAGGTGTGATTAGCCTCGAGACGCCTCAGCGGAAATGGGCCTAATCTCGCCTGGAGGGGAGAACCTCCTGGATTTTCTCGAGTTGCGGCAGGTGCTCTCGCCTTTCGATACGGACCTCAGGGACCCGCTCTGGTGGCCTCAGGAAAGGCCAGTCCCCATGCGAGTTGCTCGCGGGCCTCTCGGGATTCCTCTCCCGTTGATGCCGGGGCCTAAGACCTTGTGTGGAGTTGGTTCTGGAACCTGAGGTTTCCTCTCCATTGCTGACATGGATCTTGGGGTACTTTGGAGTCTCCCCAGGGGAGTCAGTTCTTGTCTCGAGTGGGGGCATGCACGAGCGCTTTCCTCCCGAGCTGGAGCAGCAGTGTCACGCTTCCCTTCGAGTGGATCAAGGGATCAGTGGCTTTCCCTCGAGGCTTTCCCACGACGCATTCCCAGGAGGCTTTCCCACAGGGCTGTCCCACGTGCCACCGTGGTGTGAGTCGCTCCTCGGCTTGAAAGTCGAGGCAGTGCAAGGAAAACTGTTTTCCCTGGAATGGACTGAGACATCTGGGGGAATCTGGGAATGGTGGCACGAACCTGGAGTTCCTCTCGCCTTTCCTGTGGAGAGTGCCTCCACTTCAGATGTGACGGGAACGCCGGGAATTCTTTCCCGCACACGCAGGGAAAGGATTCCTCCTCTCGAGCTTTGAGGCGGAATCGGGGCTCCTCTGGATGATGGGCAGGACTCTCCTGCTTCCTCTCGAGCGGAGACGGGTATGTCGGGGATCTTCTTGAGCTGCAGCAAGGGTGTGAAGGACCCTTTGGAATTTACCGAGGCTGGTGTGATTAGCCTCGAGACGCCTGTGCGGAAATGGGCCTCATCTCGCCTGGAGGGGAGAACCTCCTGGAGTTTCTCGAGTTGCGGCAGGTGCTCTCGACTTACGACGGGGACTTCAGGGACCCGCTCTGGTGGCCTCAGGAAAGGCCAGTCCCACTTGCGAGTTGCTCGGCGGCCTCTCAGGATTCCTCTCCCGTCGATGCCGGGTCCTAAAACCTTGTGTGGAGTCGGTGCCGGAACCTGAGGATCCCTCTCCAGTGCTGACATGGATCTTGGGGTACTTCTGGAGTCTCCCCAGGGGAGTCAGTCCTCGTCTCGAGTCGGGGCATGCATGTGCGCTTTCCTCCCGAGCTGTAGCAGCAGTGTCACGCTTCCCTTCGTGTGGATCAAGGGATCTGGTGGCTTTCCCTCGAGGCTTTCCCACAAGGTCTTTCCCACAGGGCTGTCCCACGTGCCACCGTGGTGTGAGTCGATCCTCGGCTTGAAAGTCGAGGCAGTGTAAGGAAAAACAGGATTCCCTGGAATGGACTGAGACATCTGGGGGACTCTGGGAATGGTGGCACGACCCTGGAGTTCCTCGCGCCTTTCCTGGAGAGCGCCTCCTCTTGAGATGCGACGGAACGCCGAGGAATTCTTTCCCGACCACGCAGGGAAAGGATCCCTCCTCTCGAGCTAGGAGGCGGAAACGGGGGCTCCTCTGGATGTGGGCGGGACTCTCGAGCTTCCTCTCGAATGGAGACGGGTATGTCGGGGAACTTCTTGAGTTGCAGCAAGGGTGTGAAGGACCCTTTGGAAGTTCCAGAGGTTCAGGTGTGATTAGACTCGAGACGCCCTCAGCGGAAAAGGGCCTCATCTCCCCTGGAGGGGAGAACCTCCTGAATTTTCTCGAGCTTGCGGCAGGTGCTCTTGACTTACGACGGGGACATCAGGGACCCGCTCTGGTGGCCTCAGGAAAGGCCAGTCCCCATGCGAGTTGCTCGGGGGCCTCTCGGGATTCCTCTCCCGTCGATGCCGGGGCCTAAGACCTTGTGTGGAGTCGGTGCCGGAACCTGAGGATTCCTCTCCAGTGCTGACATGGATCTTGGGGTACTTCTGGAGTCTCCCCAGGGGAGTCAGTCCTCGTCTCGAGTGGGGCATGCACGTGCGCTTTCCTCCCGAGCTGTAGCAGCAGTGTCACGCTTCCCTTCGCGTGGATCAAGGGATCTAGTGGCTTTCCCTCGAGGCTTTCCCACGAGGCTTTCCCACGAGGCTTTCCCACAGGGCTGTCCCACGTGCCACCGTGGTGTGAGTCGATCCTTCGGCTTGAAAGTCGAGGCAGTGCAGGGAAAACAGGTTTCCCTGGAATGGACTGAGACATCTGGGGGAACTCTGGAATGGTGGCACGACCCTGGAGTTCCTCTCGCCTTTCCTGTGGAGAGCGCCTCCTCTTGAGATGCGACGGGAACGCGGGAATTCTTTCCCGACCACGCAGGGAAAGGATCCCTCCTCTCGAGCTAGGAGGCGGAAACGGGGCTCCTCTGGATGTGGGCGGGACTCTCGTGCTTCCTCTCGAGTGGAGACGGGTATGTCGGGGAACTTCTTGAGTTGCAGCAAGGGTGTGAAGGACCCTTTGGAGCTTCCAGAGGTTAAGTGTGAATAGCCTCGAAGACGCCTCAGCAGAAATGGGCCTCATCTCGCCTGGAGGGGAGAACCTCCTGGATTTTCTCGAGTTGCTGCAGGTGCTCTCGACTTACGACGGGACCTCAGGGACCCGCTCTGCTCGCCTCAGGAAAGGCCTGTCCCCATGCGAGTTGCTCGGGGGCCTCTATTGATTCCTCTCCCGTCTATGCCGGGGCCTGAGACCTTGTGTGGAGTCGGTGCCGGAACCTGAGGATTCCTCTCCAGTTCTGACATGGATCTTGGGGTACTTCTGGAGTCTCCCAGGGGAGTCAGTCCTCGTCGCGAGTGTGGCGTGCACGTGCGCTTTCCTCCCGAGCTTTAGCAGCAGTGTCACGCTTCCCTTTGCGTGGATCCAGGGATCTGTGGCTTTCTCTGTAGGCTTTCCCACGAGGCTTTCCCACTAGGCTTTTCACAGGGCTGTCCCACGTGCCACCGAGGTCTGAGTCGATCCTCGGCTTGAAAGTCGAGGCATTGGGGGGAAAACAGGTTTCCCTGGAATCGACTGACACATCTGGGGGCTCTGGGAATGGTGGCACGACCCTGAGTTCCTCTCGCCTTTCCTGTGGAGAGCGCCTCTTCTTGAGATGCGACGGGATCGCCGGGAAATTCTTTCCCGACCACGCAGGGAAAGGATCCCTCCTCTCGAGCTATGAGACTGAAACGGGGCTCTTCTGGTTGTGGGCGGGACTCTTGTGCTTCCATTCGAGTGGAAACGGGTATGTCGGGGAACTTATTGAGTTGCAGCAAGGGTGTGAAGGGCCCTTTGGAAGTTCCAGAGGTTAGGTGTGATTAGCCTCGAGATGCCTCAGCGCAAATGGGTCTCATCTCGCCTGGAGGGGAGAACCTCCTGGATTTTCTCGAGTTGCGCCAGGTGCTCTCGACTTACGACGGGGACCTCAGGGACCCGCTTTGGTGGCCTCAGGAAAGGCCAGTCCCCATGCGAGTTGCTCGGGAGCCTCTCGTGATGTCTCTCCCTCTCCAGTGTGTCTTGAATCTTGACTGGCCTTTCCTGAGGCCACCAGAGCGGGTCCCTGCGGTCCCCGTCGTAAGTCGAGAGCACCTGCCGCAACTGGAGAAAATCAAGGATGTTCTCCCCTCCAGGCAAAATGAAGCCTATTTCCGCTGACACATCTCAAGGCTAAGCACACTTAAACTCTGGAACTTCCAAAGGGTCCTTCACACCCTTGCAGCAAATCAAGAAGTTCCCCGACATACCCGTCTCCACTCAAGAGGAAGCACGATAGTTCCGCCCGCATCCAGAGGAGCCCCGTTTCCCCCTCATAGCTCGAGAGGAGGGATCCTTTCCCTGTGCTGGTCGGGAAAGAATTCCCGGCGTTCCCGTCGCATCTCAAGAGGAGGCGTTCTCCACAGGAAAGGTGAGAGGAACTCCAGGGACATGCCACCATTCTCCGAGTCCCCCAGATGTCTCAGTCTATTCCAGGGAAACCTGTTTTCCCCGCACTGACTCGACTTTCAAGCCAAGGATCGACTCACACCACTGTGGCACGTGGGACAGCCCTGTGGCAAAGCCTCGTGGAAAGCCTCGTGGGAAAGCCTTGAGGGAAAGCCACAGATCCCTTGATCCACGCGAAGGTAAGAGCGACACTGCTGCTACAGCACGGGAGGAAAGCGCACGTGCATGCCCCCACTCGAGACGAGGACTGACTCCCCTGGGGAGACTCCAGAAGTACACCAAGATCCATGTCAGCACTGGAGAGGAATCCTCAGGTTACTGCACCGACTCTATGTAAGGTCTGAGGCCCCGGCATCGACGGGAGAGGAATCCGGAGAGGGCCCCGAGCAACTCGCATGGGGACTGGAATTTCCTGAGGCCACCAGAGCGGGTCCCTGAGGTCCCCGTCGTAAGTCGAGAGCACCTGCCGCAACACGGTAAAATCCAGGTGGTTCTCCCCTCCAGGCAAGATGAGGCCCGTTTCCCCTGAGGTGTCTCGAGGCTAATCACACGTGACCTCTGGAACTTCCAAAGAGTCTTTCACAGTCATGCTGCAACTCAAGAAGTTCCCCGACATACCCGTCTCCACTCAAGAGGAAGCACGAGTGTCCCGGCCACATCCAGAGGAGCTCCGTTTCCGGCTCGTAGCTCGAGATGTGCGATCCTTTCCCATGATTGGTCGGGAAAGAATTCCCGGCATTCCCATCGCATCTCAAGAGGAGGCGCTCTCCAAAGGAAAGGGGAGAGGAACTGCAGGGTCGTGCCACCATTCCGAGACTCACCCAGATGTCTCAGTCCATTCCACAGGAACCTGTTTTCCCTGCACTGCCTTGGCCTTCATGCCGAGGATCGACTCACACCACCGTCACACGTGGGACAGCCCTGTGGGAAAGCCTAGTGGGAAAAGACTCGAGGGAAAGCCACAGATCCCTTGGTCCAGGGATGGGGAAAGCGTGACACTGCTGCTACAGCATGGGAGGAAATGTCACGCTCATGCCCCCACTCGAGACGAGGCCTGACTCCCTTGTGGAGACTCGAGAAGTACCACAAAATCCATGTCAGCACTGGAGAGGAATCCTCAGGTTCCGGCCCCGACTCCACACAAGGTCTTAGGCCCCGGCATCGACGGGAGAGGAATCACGAGAGGCCCCCTAGCAACACGCATGATGACTGGCGTTTCCTGCGGCCGCCAGAGCGGGTCCCTGAAGTCCCTGTCGTAACTCGAGAGCACCTGCTGAAACTCGGGAATATCCAGGAGCCTCTCCATTCCAGGCGACATGAGGCCCATTTCTGCTGAGGCATCTCGAGACTAACCACACCTAACCTCTGGAACTTCCAAAGGGTCCTTCACACCCTTGCTGCAACTCAAGAAGTTCCCCGACATACCCGTTCCTCTTCACATTTATCCATAATGGTGGTGTCATCTGCATATCTAAGTTTATTGATATTTCTACAGGCAATCTTGATTCCAGCTCATGTATCTTCCATCCCAGCATTTTTCATGATGTACTCTGCATAGTAAGTTAAATAAACAGGGTGACAATATACAGCCTTTGCATACTCTTTTTCCTTTTTGGAACCAGTCTGTTGTTCCATGTCCTAGCTCTAACTGTTGCTTCCTGACCTTCATCCAGATTTCTCAAGAGGCAGGTTAGGTGGTCTGGTATTCCCATCTCTTTCAGAATTGTGGCTAAAACAACAGTATAAGGACCTTTCCGATGTCAGGCCAAGGAATTGTGTTTCCAGTCATTGAGCCACACCTGATCACTGAGCACAAATTCATGAATCTGTTCCTCAAGGGGGAATGATATTCTTTTTTATACAAACTTAGTTACCTGATTTATTACCTTACCTAATTGTTCCATCTGCTGTGAAATCCCACCCCCTTACTTGTGGCAAATCTGCTAACACCTGCCTCACTGTGGGAGGGGGTCTCCCATAGAAAATTTCATAAGGACAACAACTATCGGAACGTGCGGTTACCCATAATATGAGTAAGTCTGCCGGAAGCAAGCCCATCCATGTACAGTCAGTCTCTATGATCCATTTTGGAAAGTGTCTCTTCAAGAGTTTGGTTGTTTCTTTCCACCATTCCAGAACACTGGGGCCTATATGCTGTATGTAATTTCCACTGATATTTAGAGCTTCACATACCTGTTAATTAACGCGGCTACAAAGACAGGGCCATTGTCGGATTCTATACTGGTTGGAAACCCAAGTCTGGGAATTATTTCTCAAATCAGCGAGCTACTTCGTTTTCTTTTTCAGATCAGGTAGGGAAGGCCTCTGCCCAACCGGAGAAGGTACCTACTATTCTAGTAAGTCATGATAACAGGTGACTGCCTTTGCTTCCCCGAAGGACACTCGCTTTCCCTGCATCCTGAGAACTCCACGTCTCAGCCAGTTGGAAAAGCGCTTCTTGGAGGTCATTATTCAGGGGCAACTTCCCCTGGAGCCCGGGGCCATAGGGAGCGGCTCCACACTCCCAGGGAAAGGCAGAGCCACAGCCACACATCTGTCCCATCCCCTTTGCTCTGTAGGAGAGCTCTAGTGAGCCTAGGTCTGTCAGGAAAATTCTTGGCTCCTATGGGGACACATTCTATGTGTGAAACTGCATCCAGGACCTAGGGGCCACAGGGCGCCTGTTTCTCTCGGGGGCAGAGGGGTGGGGGGCCTGAAGCAGTGCGGCCCAGCAACAGCTTCCACATCCATCCAATTGCTCTTTTCTTACCTCTGATAGAACTAGCTTTGTTCCAGCCTTTGGCAATTTGGAGGCAAGCGGCCCCCCTTCCTCCCCAAGGAGGCATGGGACCTAATTTGAGTGGAAAGGCCCCTCACGGAGCTGAACCCAGGAAGGCACCCAGTCATGTCTGACACATTCCTGCATCCTGCTTCTTCATGAGCAATACCGCTATAAGCTAGGAATGTCTTTCCAAGGCTCAGAAAGGACAGGGGAGATTCATGGTGCTGCCTCTGGAATTTCGGTCCTCTGAGCAGACCTGGAGGTCTCCCCTTGAAGAAGCTAACCAGTTTCTTCCAAATACAGGCTTGCAAACACACACTGGGTGGCTGCCTCTTCTTCCCTGAAGGACGATCACTTTCCCCGCATCCTGTGAACTCTGCATCCCAGCCTGCTGGAAAAGCGCTTCTTGGAGGTCATTTTTCAGGGACAATTTTCCCTGGAGCCCGGGGCTGTAGGGAGGGCCCCATGCTCGCTGTGAAAGGCAGAGTCACATCCACAGTCTGTTCTACCCCTTTTGCCCTGTGGGAGAGCTCTAGTGAGCCTAGGTCTGTCAGGAAAATTCTTGGCTCCTATGGGGACACACCCTGTGTGTTAACCTGCATATCGGACCTAGGGGCCACAGGGCGCCTGTTCCTCTCGGGGGACCCTGAAGTGGTGCGGCCCA
>NW_017213065.1:0-15981 GCF_001704415.2 Capra hircus | reverse complement strand
ACGTGCGCTTTCCTCCCGAGCTGTAGCAGCAGTGTCACGCTTCCCTTCGCGTGGATCAAGGGATCTTTTTCCTCAAGGCTTTCCCACGAGGCTTTCCCACAGGGCTGTCCCACGTGCCACCGTGGTGTGAGTCGATCCTCGGCTTGAAAGTCGAGGCAGTGCAGGGAAAACAGGTTTCCCTGGAATGGACTGAGACATCTGGGGACTCTGGGAATGGTGGCACGACCCTGGAGTTTCTCTCGCCTTTCCTTTGGAGAGCACCTCCTCTTGAGATGGGAACGCCGGAATTCTTTCCGCCACGCAGGGAAAGGATCCCTCCTCTCGAGCTAGGAGGCGGAACGGGTCTCCTCTGGATGTGGGCGGGACTCTCGTGCTTCCTCTCGAGTGGAGAGGGTATGTCGGGGAACTTCTTGAGTTGCAGCAAGGGTGTGAAGGACCCTTTGGAATTCCAGAGGTTAGGTGTGATTAGCCTCGAGACGCCTCAGCGGAAATGGGCCTCATCTCGCCTGGAGGGAGAACCTCCTGGATTTTCTCGAGTTGAGGCAGGTGCTCTCGACTTACGACGGGGACCTCAGGGACCCGCTCTGGTGGCCTCAGGAAAGGCCAGTCCCCATGCGAGTTGCTCGGGGCCTCTCGGGATTCCTCTCCGTCGATGCCGGGCCTAAGACCTTGTGTGGAGTCGGTGCCGGAACCTGAGGATTCCTCTCCAGTGCTGACATGGATCTTGGGGTACTTCTGGAGTCTCCCCAGGGGAGTCAGTCCTCGTCTCGAGTGGGGGCATGCACGTGCGCTTTCCTCCCGAGCTGTAGCAGCAGTGGCACGCTTCCTTCTCATGGATCAAGGGATCTGTGGCTTTCCCTCGAAGCTTCCCACGTGGCTTTTCCACGACGCTTTCCCACTGGGCTGTCCCACGTGCCACCGTGGTGTGAGTCGATTCTCAGCTTGAAAGTCGAGCAGTGCACGGAAAACAGGTTTCCCTGGAATGGACTGAGACATCTGGGGGACTCTGGAATGTGGCACGGCCCTGGAGTTCCCTCGCCTTTCCTGTGGAGAGCGCCTCCTCTTGAGATGCGACGGGAACGCCGGGAATTCTTTCCCGACCACGCAGGGAAAGGATCCCTCCTCTCGAGCTATGAGGCGGAAACGGGGCTCCTCTGGATGTGGGCGGACTCTCGTGCTTCCTCTCGAGTGGAGACGGGTATGTCGGGAACTTCTTGAGTTGCAGCAAGGGTGTGAAAAGACCCTTTAGAAGTTCCAGAGTTAGGTGTGATTAGCCTCGAGACGCCTCAGCGGAAATGGGCCTCATCTCGCCTGGAGGGGAGAACCTCCTGGATTTTCTCGAGTTGCGGCAGGTGCTCTCGACTTACCCCGGGGACCTCAGGGACCGCTCTGGTGGCCTCAGGAAAGGCCAGTCCCCATGCGAGTTGCTCGGGGCCTCTCGGGATTCCTCTCCCGTCGATGCCGGGGCCTAAGACCTTTGTGTGGAGTCGGTGCCGAACCTGAGGATTCCTCTCCAGTGCTGACATGGATCTTGGGTACTTGTGGAGTCTCCCCAGGGAGTCAGTCCACGACACTACTGGGGCATGCACGTGCGCTTTCTTTCCGAGCTGTAGCAGCAGTGTCACGCTTCCCTTCGGGTGGATCAAGGGATCTGTGGCTTTCCCTCGGGCTTTCCCATGAGGCTTTCCTCAAGGCTTTCCCACAGGGCTGTCCCACGTGCCACCGTGGTGTGAGTCAATCCTCGGCGTGAAAGTCGAGGCAGTGCAAAACAGGTTTCTCTGGAAAGGACTGAGACATCTGGGGTACTCTTGGAATGGTGGAACGACCATGGTGCTCCTCTCGGTTTTACTGTGGAGAGCGCCTCCTCTTGAGATGGACGGGAACACCGGGAATTATTTCCAGCCAAGCAGGGATAGGATCACTCCTCTAGCTACGAGGTGAAACGGGCTCCTCTGGATGTGGGCGGGACCCTCGTGCTTCCTCTCAAGTGGAGATGGGTATGTTGGGAACTTTTTGAGTTGCAGCAAGGGTGTGAAGGACCCTTTGAAGTTTCCAGAGTTAGGTGTGATTAGCCTCGAGACGCCTCAGTGAAATAGGCCTCATCTGCTTGGAGGGAGGAGCCTCCTTGATTTTCTCGAGTTGGGGCAGGTGCTCTCGTCTTCGACGGGACCTCAGGACCCGCTCTGGTGACCTTAGTAAATGCCAGTCCCCATGCGAGTTGCTTGGGAGCCTGCCGCGGATTCCTCTCCCGTGGATGCCGGGACCTAATATCTTGTTGGAGTCTGTGCCGAACCTGAGGATTCCTCTCCATGACTGACATAGATCTTGGGTTATTTTGATCTCCCAGGAGAGTTAGTCCTCGCTCGAATGGGGCATGCAATGGTGCTTTCCTCCCGTGCTGTAGCAGCAGTGTCACGCTTCCCGTCGTGCCGGGAGCCAGTGTGAAGAAGCCCGCCCGTGACAAGGTCATGAGAAGGAAGCTGACATGCGCAAGGCGTGCTCAGACTTCAGGGACCCCTCTGGAAATTCCTAAGCATGTACCCCAACAAAATCTGCCGGCTTTTGTGCTCTGCTTTTCCACTCTTCTGACATTTTCTGGAAAATGTCAATTCAGGGCTTTATCTTCTTCATTTGAAAGAGTGTTTCAATTAAAAACCCCTCTGATGGCTTTCTAGCCTGCCTGCAGGACTCGTACAGCTGCGCATTTGATTGTTTGAGGCCTCCTGACCACAGGAGGCAAAGGAAGCTTAAAACATCCTAGGAATGTAGGGGCTTCTGAAGCAGTCTAAATCTTTAGAATAGGACTGATGAAAAGTTTCATTTGTTGAGTCAATGCTTGCTGCCAAATTTTCATATCCTTTATTTTTAGATATAGTTGTTGTATAGAAAATCAAGTAGTAGACCTGGTATTAGCAACACTAGATCTTTGAGTTAAGTACCTTCTTTGTTATATCCCACTGCACCTTTGTTCTATAGAGATGTAACTTTAATGCTTTAAGGAGATGCAGATTAAAGAAAAACACTTGAGGGGAAACAAAATTAACATTCATTAAGGAAGAGAGCCAAAAAGTGTTAACAAGCCTCTGGCCAGAAGATAATGTAAATCACCTGAGACCTTTTGTATACAAAATGATATACGGAAAGAATCTGGGTTGCGAATGCTACATAATTTTGTGTTACCCATTGATCTCTGTGTATCAAAGGCCTTCTGAACAATAAAGGAGGGGGCCCAGTTTCTCGGCCAGCTTCTCGAACTAGTCTCTCGGCCTGGTTTCTTGGACTCTGGCTCCCCCCGTGTTTTTCTCTCTCTTTTCTTCTCTCCCTTCCCTCTCTCTGCTCTTTAACTTCAGGCTGAATCTCCACCTGGGGCGCGGAGGCTCTCCAGGTCTACTTACTTGCCCTGGCTGTTAAGAACCGCAGGAAAGGGAGCTTAAGGTGAGGCACCCTTAGATATTCAAGCGGGTGCCAGTGGCCCAATGTAGATGGTGCAAAATTCCTTGTCTGGAATTTTAGTTGGCCTTCCGCGTAAACCAAGCTATTCAGCCCTCTTCCTCCACTTAATCTTCCTACTACGCTACAGTTTCTTAATCTAATCTTATATTAATAAATAAAGAAGTCTTTCCACGCCAACGCCGTCCACCCTTCGAATTCCCTGGATCCACCGGGGCTGGACCCCTGCAAGTGGCGTCCGGAACAGGCTATTCGGAAGGTAGGTTCCTCGGAGCAAAATCTCCCCCCAGAGCACTCTCCGTTGCTCCCCCCGGAGCACTCTCTGTTGCTCCCCCAGAGTGACTTAATCACTCCCCCAGGAGTACTTTCAGGGTACTCCCCCAGTGTTGAGTAGTTCGGGACGGCTAGGACCCCACTCAGGGTGCCGCGGACCCCCCTGTAGGATAGACAGGGTGAAGAGGAGTGGGAAGTGTTCAAGGGTTTAAGAGAAACCTGGTGCTCTAGAGGTTGAAAAGAAACCTGCTATCTTAGGGTTAAAAACAAAACCCCCCTTGGCTAAGGTAAAACCTTTTTGTCAAGGCAGACTTTTCTATAACTCTTAATTTTCTGACAGGGGTAACAATGACTCAAAACAATGACACCTCTTTATACAAGTAATTTTGTAACTGTTAAACAAAAAAGACAAATTAAAGATTAAAAGGCTAGTGTTACGAGAGCAATGTCCTTGGTTTCCAGAAAAGGGATTTAGATACTTGGGTGAAGCTAGGAAAACAGCTAAAAACTTATTATACTTTGCATGGGCCTGTAAATGCTTTTGCTCTGTAAAGTATGATTACAAATGTTCTGGACCCCTGTCATGAGGCTGTTAGATAGCCTATGGGAGAGGCTATAGCAGTTAATGGTAGTGGGTCTCCACCTTCTACGCAGATCATATTTTCTGCCATTGGCAAACAAAAGGAGACAGACAGTACTCTTCCTCCCGAGGAAGGAGGGTGCTTACAGGACGCAGCGGCCGAGGGCCCTGGAGAGCCCCCTCCCCTCTACACAAACCAAAATCTTTAAAAAAGGTATCTTATTTAAGGCGACCACTGCAACCTCTGCTTGCGCCTCCCCAGGGCTTAAGAACTCCCCACTTTATATCCAAAGCCTCCCAAAACATGGCTTAAGTTTGAAAACGATAGTGACAATATTTTTGAGCAAAAGAGCTTTTAAAACAGAGCTTGCTCCTTGCATAAAATCCCCTCAG
The DNA here is from genome assembly GCF_001704415.2 of Capra hircus. Lineage (NCBI taxonomy): Eukaryota > Metazoa > Chordata > Mammalia > Artiodactyla > Bovidae > Capra > Capra hircus. The sequence goes on along the minus strand of NW_017213065.1, from coordinate 11,285 downwards.
GAGGGGCCTCACCTCCCCCCCCCCCCAAAAAAAGGAAGAAAAACAGAAAAAAAGAAAGAAAAATATTCGTAATAAAAAGGACTTTACAAATGCAAAATGTTTCTCTTGAGGCCAAATAGAACATTTTTTGCCAAAATGTCCTGCTAAACAGAGACAACAACCCGTACCAAACAACCCCAGGTAGCTCAGGCCTGGACCTCCAGTTCCACCACCTCAATAATAATAACTCCTGACTCAGATTCCAATGGGAGTGGCTAGTCCCCTGCCTGAGGACATGGTAAGACTTGTGCTGGGGCATAGCTTGCTTTCTTTTCAAAAAATTTCGGTAGTGTCTTGTGTAGTAAATTCTGATTATACTGAAAAAATTGAAGTTTTGATCTCGCCACCTGCTAAAACTGTGCAATTAATAAAAATTAAAAAAAAATAGCACAGCTTTTGCTTTTACCTTATTACCAGACAGAAAAACCAGACAAAAAAAGCCCCAGAGGATCTAGATCTAGCTTTTTGGGTGCAGAATATTGCAGCTTCTAGGTCTTTAAAAGATTTTTTAATTCAAGGATATAAAATGTCATGGCTGTTAGACAATAGACAAGACGTTTCTTACATTGCTGAGAGACTGGCCCAGCTCCTGGCCAACATATACTACTGAAAATGAGTTCATAGGATTAGAGAAAGTGGTATGCAAGATGGAAATGCTATAAAATAAGAGGTGAGAGAGAGTTTAAAACCTTGGTGAGTAGTGAGCTCCCCGTTGCTGGAAGTATGCAAGCAAAGATTAAATGGTTACTTGTCATCTAAAAGGCTATAGACCAGATTTGGGTTATACCAAGATCATTGAAAAAGCTTATAAAGATATTGTGTAACACCTCTTTTCCTGCTTCTTATATTTAGGTCTGCCAAAAGTTTTAAAACTGATAATGTCCCTTTAAAGCTGCTGAGAGATTGTTTACTAACTTTAAATGATTTCCAAAAATTATTAGGTGATATTAATTGGATATGCCCACATTTAAAACTGACTTCTGTAGATTTAAAGCCTTTTGTTTGATTGCTTAAAAAAAACAATCCTAATCCCAGTTCTAAGAAAAGGTTGACTAGTGAGACAGAGTTGGCTTTTGTTAAAGTGAATGAGGCTTTAAATGATCAGTAATTAAGATTAATATTGCCAAAAGAGGAGATTAAATTATTCTTGCCACAAAATGTATACCTACAGGATGCTTGTGACAAGAAGGCCCATTGGTTCCATCTACCAATGACCCCAAGAAAAATAGTTTTATCTTATCCCAACTTGGTGGAACAATTAATTAAAAAAAAAAAGAAAAAGAAGTGTAAAACTTTTTGGAAAATAAGTAACAAATATATTAATTCCATTCAATAAGGATCAACTGCAAGTCTTTTACAAAAATAGTGATGATTTGGCAAGTTGCTCTGATAGATTTCAGGAGTCAAATTTTGTTTTATTTGCCCTCAAGCCCCCACAGTAGTTAACAGTGCAAAAATTTTAGATTGGCAATTTGAGGATACCTGTGGAACTTTCCAACCTTATGTTGTTCCTTCGCTCCCCCTTACCCTGTGGGGGAGGGACATGCTATCTCAAATGGGAGTGTTACTTTTTAGCCCTGATGATAAAGTGACCTCTCAGATGCTGCAGATAGGCTATGATCCATCAAAAGGATTGGGTAAACAACAGACAAAAATAATTGAGCCAATTTGTCCAACTCCTCGCAAGCTATGTACTGGATTGGGATATCCAAATTTATAATGAAGGCCAGTGTTTTTGCTGCCTACCCCATTACATGAAAATCTCAAGATCTGGCGTGGGTGGAACAATGGCCTCTGCCTAAGGAAAAATTACTGACATATTAATTAAAAAGATTAATTCAAGTATACTGATTTATTAAATTGTTTAGTAAAGAGCCATCAAAAATTGTAATTCCATATAACAAAACAACTTGATGCTTTTCAAATGTTTGATGATGATTGGCAGATTGCTATAGGAAATTATTGTGGTCAAATCTTGCATCATTTACCCTCACATGCTTTGTTAATTCAAAAATTAAAAAAGGATAATTTAAATATAGTTTTTCCTCCATCAGATTTTACAACATGTTCTCTTTGTAATAAGTTAAATGCTGATTTGTTTGGAACTATAAGATGTAAAACCGTTGATAAAGTGAAAAGATCTCCTCCAGATAACAAAAAAGATCCTGACCCAGAATTTACTGCGGGTCGAGGAAGTGTTTATGTTTTTTTCACAGGGTGCAGATTCGTCAATTTGGATCCCGGACAGACTGATTCGCCACAAAAGAAAAAGGGAACTTCTCTGCCGCCACCGCGCGGGAAACAGCCGCACCGAAAGCCAAGGGCGGGGCCAGCCTTACTGACTGATGGGACCTAGTGCTCCGCCAGCGTCCATCTGCGAAACTATGGGATAGAGACTTGATGGGGAAAAGGAGATGTATGGGAACTGTAAACTATTTGCTCAAATTTTCGTGTAGCTTGGCAGCCACGCGCGATGGCAGAAGGAGGCAAAAGAAACATCAAGATCCCGGCGGGACTAACAGCTGCTGCAGCGCAAACTCCAACCAGAAAATGACTCTATTTACTCTATTTTGGCTTGTCTATCCTCTCCTTATGTTCTTCTTTTCACCAATGATTCCAGAAAACTTAACGTACCTAATGTAGCAACTTGTGAACCATGGATGTTTTCATCTTGTTTAACTCCTCAAAGTAATGTATGCTCTTTTGTGGTTTTAAAGATGTCCTGTAACTGTAACAACTTATTGATATGATAATTATGTTCTTGCTGTGTTACAACAACTGTTATTGTTACTATGACAGCAATCATTGACTCAACAAGTGTAAATGCCCAATATGTTAAAAAATCAAGTTTTAGGTGTTTTGGAACAGCTCAGATATTAGTTTAGACTTAGGGAAACTTCATAATCAGATTCAGACCTTGGAACACTCCCGATTAGATTTTACCACCGCAGGAGAAGCCAATGACTTTCTCCACACTTTCTCTAACTTCATTTCTGGAAAGACTATTCTGTCAACTGTTTATAATCTTGCTCCTCGTAATCATTCTTCCCTGTATTGTCTAGATTCTTCAGCAGAACATTTGGAATCTCGCGATCGAACTGCACCTGATTTTAAAATTAATTAATTAATTAATTAAAATGGAAAAGGGTGAGATGCCGGGAGCCAGTGTGAGGAAGCCCGCCCATGACAAGGTCATGAGGAAGGAAGCTGACATACACAAGGCGTGCTCAGACTTCAGGGACCCCTCTGGAAATTCCTAAGCATGTACCCCAACAAAAATCTGCCGGCTTTTGTGCTCTGCTTTTCCACTCTTTTGACAATTTTCTGGAAAAAGTCAATTCAGGGCTTCAGTCTTCTGCATTTGAAAGAGTGTTTCAATCTAAAAACCCCTCTGATGGCTTTCTAGCCTGCCTGCAGGACTCATACAGCTGCGCATGTGATTGTTTGAGGCCTGCTGACCGCAGGAGGCAAAGGAAGCTTAAAACATCCTAGGAATGTAGGGGCTTCTGAAGAGTCTAAATCTTTAGAATAGGACTGATGAAAAGTTTCATTTGTTGAGTCAATGCTTGCTGCCAAATTTTCATATCCTTTATTTTTAGATATAGTTGGCGTATAGAAAAACAAGTAGTAGACCTGGTATTAGCAACATTAGATCTTTGAGTTAAGTACCTTCTTTGTTATATCCCACGGCACGTTTGTTCTATAGAGATGTAACTTTAATGCTTTAAGGAGATGCAGACTAAAAAAAAAAAAAAAACACTTCAGGGGAAACAAAATTAACATTCATTAAGGAAGAGAGCCAAAAAGTGTTAACAAGCCTCTTGGCCAGAAGATAATGTAAATCACCTGAGACCTTTTGTATACAAAATGATATACAGAAAGAATCTGGGTTGCGAACGCTACATAATTTTGTGTTACCATTGATCTCTGTGTATCAAAGGCCTTCTGAACAATAAAGGAGGGGGGCCAGTTTCTCGGGCCAGCTTCTCGAACTAGTCTCTCGGCCTGGTTTCTTGGGACTCTGGCTCCCCCCGTGATTTTCTCTCTCTTTTCTTCTCTCCCTTCCCTCTCTCTGCTCTTTAACTTCAGGCTGAATCTCCACCTGGGGTGCGGAGGCTCGCCAGGTTACTTACTTGCCCTGGCTGTTAAGACCCGCACGAAAGGAAGCTTAAGGCGAGGCACCCTTAGATACTAGAGCGGGCGCCGGTGTCCCAAAGTAGATGGTGCAAATTCCTTGTCTGGAATTTTATTGGCCTTCCCCGTACACCAAGCTATTCAGCCCTCTTCCTCCACTTAATCTTCCTACTACACTACAGTTTCTTAATCTAATCTTATATTAATAAATAAAGAAGTCTTACCATGCCAACACCGTCCACCCTTAGAATTCCCTGGATCCACCGGGGCTGGACGCCGGCACCGTCGAGTGTATGAAGGGATCTGTGGTTCTCCTCCAGGCTTTCCCACGTGCTTTCCCAGGAGGCATTCCCACAGGGCTGTCCCACGTGCCACCGTGGTGTGAGTCGATCCTCGGCGTGAAAGTCGAGGCAGTGCAGGGAAAACAGGTTCCTCTGAAATGGACTGAGACATCTGGGGGACTCTTGGAATGATGGCACGACACTGGAGTTCCTCTCGCCTTTCCTGTGGAGAGCGCCTCCTCTTGAGATGCATCGGAACGCCAGGAAATCTTTCCCGAGGAGGCGGGGAAAGGATGCCTCATCTCGAGGTACGAGGGGGAAATGGGGCTCCTCTCTATGTGGGCACAATCCTCGTGTTTCCTCTCGGGTGGGAACGGGTATGTCGGGGAACATCTTGAGTTGCAGCAAGGGTGTGAAGGACCCTTTGGACGTTCCAGAATTTCGCTGTGATTAGCCTCGATATGCCTTCAATGGAAACGGGCCTCATCTCGCCTGGAGGGGAAAACCTCCTGGATTTTCTTGAGTTGCGGCAGGTGCTCTCTACTTACGACGGGGACCTCAGGGACCCGATCTGGTGGCCTAAGGAAAGGCCAGTCCCCATGCGAGCTGCTAGGGGCCTCTTGGATTCCTCTCCCGTTGATGCCGGGGCCTAAGACCTTGTGTCGAGTCAGTGCCAGAACCTGAGGATTCCTCTCCAGTGCTGACATTTATCTGAGGGTACTTCTGGAGTCTCCACGGGGGAGTTAGTCCTCGGCTCGAGTCAGGGAATGCACGAGCGCTTTCCTCCCGAGCTGTAGTAGCAGAGTCACGCTTCCCGTCGCATGGATCAAGGGATCTGTGGCTTTCCCTCAAGGCTTTCCCACGAGGCTTTCCCTCGAGGCTTTCCCACAGGGCTGTCCCACATGCCACTGTGGAGTGAATCGATCCTCGGCGTGAAAGTCGAGGCAGTGCAGGGAAAACAGGTTCCTCTGGAAAGGACTGAGACATCTGGGGGACTCTGGGAATGGTGGCACGACCCTGGAGTTCCTCTCGCCTTTCCTGTGGAAAGGGTCTTCTCTTGAGAATGGACAGGAACGCTGGGAATTCTTTCCGGACCACGCAGGGAAAGGATCCCTCATCTCGAGCTACAAGGCAGAAACGGGGCTCCTCTGGATGTCGGCGGACCCTCATGCTTCCTCTGGAGTGGAGACGGGTATGTTGGGGAACTTCTTGAGTTGCAGCAAGGGTGTGAAGGACTCTTTGGAATTTCCAGAGGTTAGATGTGAATAGCCTCGAGACGCCTCAGCGGAAATGGGCCTAATTTCGACTGGAGGGGAGAACCTCCTGGATTTTCTCGAGTTGCGGCAGGTGCTCTCGACTTATGACGGGGCCCTCCGGGACCCGTATGGTGTCATCAGGAAAGGCCAGTCCCCATGCGAGTTGCTAGGGGACACTCCGGATTTCTCTCCCGTCGATGCTGGGGCCTAACACCTTGTGTGGAGTCGGGGCCGGAGCCTGAGGATGCCTCTGCAGTGCTGACATGGATCTTGAGGTACTTCTGCAGTCTCCACAGGGGAGACAGTCCTCGTCTCGAGTGGGCTCATGCACCTGCACTTTCCTTCCGAGCTGTAGCAGCAGTGTCATGCTTCCCTTCGCGTGGATCAAGGGATCTGTGGATTTCCCTCCAGGCTTTCCCACGAGGCTTTCCCACGATGCTTTCCCACAGGGCTGTCCCAAGTGCCACCGTGGTGGGAGTCGATCCTCGGCGTCAAAGCCGAGGCATTGCAGGGAAAACAGGTTCCTCTGGAATGAAATGAGGCATCTGAGGGCCTCTTGGAATGGTGACACGACCCTGGAATTCCTCTCGCATTTCCTGTGGAGAGTGCCTCCTCTTGAGATGCGATGGGAATGCCGGAAATTCTTTCCCGAACAAGCAGGGAAAGGATCCCTCATGTCCAGCTGCGAGGCGGAAACGGGGGCTCCTCTGGAAGCGGGCGGGACCCTCGTGCTTCCTCTCGAGTGGAGACGGGTATGTCGGAGAACTTCTTGACTTGCAACTAGGTTGTGAAGGACACTTTCGACATTCCAGAGGTTAGTTGTTCTTAGCCTCGAGACGCCTGAGCGGAAATGGGCCTCATCTCGCCTGGGAGGGGAGAACCTCTTGGATTTTCTCGAGTTGCGGCAGGTGCTCTCGAGTTACAACGGAGACCTCAGGGACCCGCTCTGGTGACCTCAGGAAAGGCCAGTCCCCATGCGAGTTGCTACAGGGCCTCTCAGGATTCCTCTCCCTTCGATGCCGGGGCCAAAGACCTTGTGTGGAGTCGGGGCCGGAACCTGAGGATTCCTCTCCAGTACTGACATGGATCTTGGCGTAATTCTGGAGTCTCCCAAGGGGCGTCAGTCCTCGTCTCGAGTAGGGGCATGCACGTGCGCTTTCCTCCCGAGCTATAGCAGCAGTGTCACGCTTCCCGTCTCGTGGATCAAGGGATCTGTGGTTTCCCTCGAGTCTTTCCCGTGGGGCTTTCCCACAGTGCTATTCCACGTGCCACCATTGTGTGAGTCGATCCTCGGCGTTAAAGTCGAAGCAGTGCAGAGAAAACAGGAACCTCCTTCCCCACAGTAGGGGGTACACTGTCCCCTTGGGCGGGTTTCTCCAGGGCACTCGCGCTGGAGGGTTGCCAGTGGAGTTGCGGGCCTCAGGCTCCACATGAGCAAAAGCCCCAAATGGCATTAGCTGTCAGTCCAGAGGCTGGCCCCTCAGGTCTCTGGCCTGGAGCCTTGGGCTCCAGGCAACTCACAGCCCTCGGGGGTGGCGCTCTGGGACTGCTGTAGGGAAAGGATGCCAAGAGCCCACGGAGGAGTTGGGGAGGGGGCAGGGGGGAAAACGGAGGCGAGGACAGCGAGGGATCTAGGTGGAGGCGCTGGAGAGAGCGTCCGGTGTCCTGGAATGCCTTGGATGACCCAGCGGGGAACAGTCAAGGCCCAGGGACTTGTGGAATGTGAAAAGGCGGGAAACCCCAGAGCAAGGCAGGCTGGGGAAGGGGCGTGGGCGGCCAGTTCAAAGGGACCTAGGGGCGTTTCCTAGGTGGTGAGCTCCCTTGGCACTGCTGAGGGCCCCTGATTGATCCACCCTGGGTTGATCCCACCCCCCTCGGCGAGGCAGGGCCACAAACCAAAGCCCCCGAAGTGCCCGCCCACCCCGACGAGGATCTTGGCAGTCCGGGCCACAGCCATGCCCGGGAAAAAGCCCACTCGCTCCACGGGACTCCGTCCAGGGTCTCTGCTTGGAAAGAGGCCAGGGGCGGCACCCTCCATCTACCCACCCAAACCCTATTGACGTCAATGGGGGCGGAGCCGCCTCCCGCTCTCCAGAGTCCTGAGCTGCTTGGTCCCCGCCCACTCGGCCAGCAGTCTGCAGCGTGCCCGTGTGCCTCTCCCACCATGGCTTTGTCCGGCTCCTCCAGCACCTCAAGCGGTACGTTTGCCCTCGGTCCCTGGGGTCGGATCACGTCTCAGGGGATTTGCGGTGGCCCGGGCAAAGGCTCTCGGCCAACGTGTCGACCCCCCCCGTCCGAGTACGGTGGGACCCATCTCCCGGGCCCGGGGTTCCTAGGCGTCAGGTGTGCCCAAAGTCGGAGGGCGTGGCATCGTTCGTTCATCTTGCTCCTTTGGCACACACATGGCTTCTCCGTTCTCTTTTCTGGGAAGACAGTGTTGTTTCAGGGGGCGCGCTGAGGGGGGCGTGGGCCGGGGTTGGGAGGTGGTTGGAGCGGGTGCTGTTTTGGGATGAGGCCCTTTATCCTCACATCTTCCTGTGGGAATGGGAGTCGGGGAGCTCTGTGGCCTTGCTGCCTTCAGTGGTTTCCTCTGCACAGGGGCCTAGTGGCTTCTGCCTTCTGTCAGGCGTTACCGGGTTTGGGCTTCGCTTTGGGGGCGTTGGCCTTTGCCTTGGCCTGGGCCTTGGCCTTGCCCTTGGCGTTGCCCTTGCCCTGCCTTGGACTTGGCCTTACCTTGCCCTTGCCCTTGCCCTTGAACTTGACCTTGGACCTTGACCTTGAACTTGACCTTGACCTTGACCTTGAACTTGACCTTCACCTTGAACTTGAACCTTGACCCTGACCTTGAACTTGAACTTGACCTTGAACTTGAACTTGACCTTGACCTTGACCTTGACCAACAACGGTAGACCTCCAGATTTGCTCAGAGCACCGGAGGTCCTGAGGTAGGGCCCTGTATCTCCCCTTCCCTTTGTGATCATTGCAAAGACATTCCTAGCTGATAGCCCATGAAGAAGCCAGCAGTGGGAGTGTGTTTGACACGACTGTGCGCCTTCCTGGCCTCAACTCCACAAGGGGCCTTACCTCTCGAAGTAGGCCCCATGTCCCCTTGGGGAGGGTGTCATGCCTCTTTTCTCCTCACTGCCAAAGGGTGGAGCCAAAGCTCGCTCTGTCAGAGGTACAAAAACAGCAAATGAATGGATTTTCAACCTCTTGCTAGGCTGCACACTTTCAGGGCCCACTTTACTGAAACAGGTGCTCTGTGGCCCGTGGTTGGGTATGCAGGTTCACAAACAGGGTGAGATCCTGTGCCAAGCCAAGAATTTTCCTGAAAGACCTAGGCTCACTAGAGCTCTCCTCCAGAGCAAAGGGGATTAGAGGGGATGTATGGAGGAGTCTTTGCCTTTCCCTGTGAGTGTGGGGCTACTCCCTACGGCCCCAAGCTCAGGGATAACTGCCTCTAAGAAAGGAATGGCAAGAAGCAGCTATTCTTGGAGGTTGGGACAGGGAGTTCGCAGCATGTGGGGAAAGAAAGACTTCTTCGTGGAAGAAGAGGCAACCACTGCGGGTGTGTTTGCAAGCCTCTATTTGGAAGGAACAGGTTTGCTTATACAACTCAAGACAACCCGCTCTGGTGGCCTCAGGAAAGGCCAGTCCCCATGCGAGTTCCTCGGGGGGCCTCTCGGGATTCCTCTCCCGTCGATGCCGGGGCCTAAGACCTTGTGTGGAGTCGGTGCCGGAACCTGAGGTTTCCTCTCCAGTGCTGACATGGATCTTGGGGTACATCTGGGAGTCTCCCAGGGGAGTCAGTCCTCGTCTCGAGTGGGGGCATGCACGTGCGCTTTCCTCCCGAGCTGTAGCAGCAGTGGCACGCTTCCCGTCGAGTGGATCAAGGGATCTGTGGCTTTCCCTCGAGGCTTTCCCACGAGGCTTTCCCACGAGTCTTTCCCACAGGGCTGTCCCACGTGCCAACGTGGTGTGAGTCGATCCTCGGCTTGAAAGTCGAGGCAGTGCAGGGAAAACAGGTTTCGCTGAAATGGACTGAGACATCTGGGGACTCTGAGAATGGTGGCACGACCCTGGAGTTCCTCTCGTCTTTCCTGTGGAGAGCGCTCCTCTTGAGATGCGACGGGAACGCCGGGAATTCTTTCCCTTCCACGCAGGGAAAGGATCCCTCCTCTCGAGCTAGGAGGGGGGAAACGGGGCTCCTGTGGATGTGGGCGGGACTCTTGTGCTTCCTCTCGAGTGGGGAACGGGTATGTCGGGAACTTCTTGAGTTGCAGCAAGGGTGTGAAGGACCCTTTGGAAGTTCCAGAGTTTAGGTGTGATAAGCCTCGAGACGACTCAGCGGAAATGGGCCTCATCTCGCCTGGAGGGGAGGACCTCCTGGATTTTCTCGAGTTGTGGCAGGTGCTCTTGACTTATGACGGGGACGTCAGGGACCCGCTCTGGTGGCCTCAGGAAAGGCCAGTCCCCATGCGAGTTGTTCGGGGCCCTCTCGGGATTCCTCTCCCGTCGATGCCGGGGCCTAAGACCTTGTGTGGAGTCAGTGCCGGAACCTGAGGTTTGCTCTCCTGTGCTGACATGGATCTTGGGTACTTCTGGAGTCTCCCCAGGGGAGTCAGTCCTGATCTCGAGTGGGGGCATGCACGTGCGCTTTCCTCCCGAGCTGTAGCACCAGTGGCACGCTTCCCGTCGAGTGGATCAAGGGATCTGTGGCTTTCCCTCGAGGCTTTCCCACGAGGCTTTTCCACGAGTCTTTCCCACAGGGCTGTCCCATGAGCCACCGTGGTGTGAGTCGATCCTCGGCTTGAAAGTCGAGGCAGTGCAGGGAAAACAGGTTTCCCTGGAATGGACTGAGACCTCTGGGGGACTCTGGGAATGGTGGCACGACCCTGGAGTTCCTCTCGCCTTTCCTGTGGAGAGCGCCTCCTCTTGAGATGCATTGGGAACGCCGGGAATTCTTTCCCTACCACGCAGGGAAAGGATACCTCCTCTCGAGCTAGGAGGTGGAAACGGGGTCCTTGGATGTGGGCTGCACTCTCGTGCTTCCTCTCGAGTGGAAACGGGTATGTCGGGGAAATTTTTGAGTTGCAGCAAGGGTGTGAAGGACCCTTTGGAAGGTCGAGAGGTTAAGTGTGATTAGCCTCGAGACATATCAGCGGAAATGGGCCTCATCTCTCCTGGAGGGAGAACCTCCTGGATTTTCCCAAGTTGCGGCAGGTGCTCTCGACTTACGACGGGGACCTCAGGGACCCGCTCTGGTGGCCTCAGGAAAGGCCAGTCCCCATGCGAGTTGCTCGGGGGCCTCGGGATTCCTCTCCCGTCGATGCCGCGGCCTAAGACCTTGTGTGGAGTCGGTGCCAGAACCTGAGGATTCCTTTCCAGTGCTGACATGGATCTTGGGGTACTTCTGGAGTCTCACCAGGGAAGTCAGTCCTCGCCTTGAGTAGGGGCATGCACGTGCGCATTCCTCCCGAGCTGTAGTAGCAGTGTCACGCTTCCCTTCGCGTGGATCAAGGGATCTGTGGCTATCCCTCGAGGCTTTCCCACGAGGCTTTTCTGAGGCTTTCCC
>NW_017213064.1:0-15981 GCF_001704415.2 Capra hircus | reverse complement strand
GTCCTTCTAGTGAATAATCAGGATTGATTTCCGTTAGGGTTGACTTGGTTTTTCCTTGCAGGCCAAGGGACTCTCAAGAGTCTTCTCTACCACCACAGTTCAAAAGCATCAATTCTTCAGTCCTCAGCTTTCTTTATGGTCTAACAATCACGTCCATATATGGCTACTGAAACAACCTTCTCTTTGATATACGGACTCTGGCTGCAAGTGATGTCTCTGCTTTTTATATGCTTTCTGGGTCAGTCATGGCTTTGTTCCATGAGCAAGTGAGTTTTACTTCATGGTTGCAGTCAGCATCTGCTGTGATGTTGAAGCCCACGAAAATAAAGTCTGTCACTGTTTCCATTGTTTCCCCTCTATTTGCCATGACATGATTGGACCGGATGCCATGACCTTGGTTTTTCGGATGTTGATTTAAGTTAGCTTTCTCACTATCCTCTTTCACCCTCATCAAGATGGTCTTTAGTTTCTTTATGCTTTCTGCCTTAAGCGTGGTGTTGTCTGCATTTCTGACTTCATAAATATTTTTCCTGGAAATCTTCATTCCATCTTGTTCTTCATCTAATCTGACTTTTACCTCAAAATGTACAGCCTTGATGTACTCCTTTCCCAGTTTGGAACCAGTCATTGTTCCATGTCCAGTTCTAACTGTTATTTCTTGACATGCATGCAGGTTTCTCAAGAGTCTGGTAAGTTACATTTGTTATACTGATCTCTTTAAGTATTGTCCACAATTTGATGTGATCCACCCAGTCAAATTCTGTGGCATAGTCAGCAAAGCAGAAGTAGATGTTTTTTCTGCATTTCTCTTGCTTTTTCTATGAACAAACCCAATGTTGGCAATTGGATCTCTTGCTCCTCTGCCTTTTCTCAATGCAGCTTAAACATCTGAATGTTCTTGGTCTATGTATTGTTGAAGCTTATCTTGGAGAATTTTCAGCATTACTTTTGTTGTCTGGGCGATGGCCCTATCACCATTGTCATTTCAAATAAAGTTCCTTCTCACATTAGTCTGGATTTGTGTTATTTAATTGCAAAAATAAACAGAAATTCTTTGGTGTAATGTTTATTTCCCCCTTAAATGGTATTAATTAACCCCCAGTATTGAACAACAAACTGGCTCCAAATTGAGAAAGAGAATGTCAAAGCTTTTTATTGTCACCCTACTTGTTTAACTTTTATGCAGAATACATCATGCAAAATGCTGGACTGGATGAAGCATAAGCTCAAAGCAAGATTGCTGGGAGAAATTTGAATAATCTCAGATATGCAGATGACACCACACTGATGGTAGAAAGTGAAGAACACCTAAAGACTCTGTTGATGAAAGTGAAAGAGGAGAGTGAAAAAACTGGCTTAAAACTCAACTTCAGAAATGTAAGATCATGGCATCTGGTCCCATCACTTTATGGAAAATAGATGGGGAAACAATGGAAAAAGTTATTGACTTTATTTATTTTTGATCTCCAAAACCACTTCATATGATGACTTCAGCCATGAAATTAAAAGACCCTTGCTCCTTGGAAGAAAACTTATGACCAACCTAGACAGCATATTAAAAAGCTGCGACATCACTTTGCCAACAAAGGTCCATCTAGTCAAAGCTATTGTTTTTCCAAGGGTCATGTATGGATGTGAGAGTGGTACTATAAAGAAAACTGAGTGCTGCAGCATTGCTGCTTTTGAACTGTGGTGTTGGATAAGACTCTTGAGAGTCCCTTGGACTGCAAGAAGATCCAACGGTGCATCCTAAAAGAAATCAGTCCTGATTATTCGTTGGAAGAACCGACCCTGAAGCTGAAACTCCAATACTTTGTCCTCCAAATGAGAAGATCTGACTCATTTGAAAAGACCCTAATACTGGGAAAGACTGAAGGTGGGAAGAGAAGGGGATGATAGAGGATGAGATGGTTGGATGGCATCACCAACTCAGTGGACATGAGTTTGAGTAAGCCTTGGGAGATGATGATGGACAGGGAGGCCTGGCGTGCTACAGTCCATGGGTTGCAAAGAGACAGACATGACTGAGCGACTGAACTGAATTGATTGAACCCTCTGCAGTGTTTCAGGTAGTGTTCTGGGTGCAAGGCACACATTGGTAACCAATACCAAGGATCCTTCTCTCATGGGGCTTACATGCTAGTCAGGGAAGATGGAAGGTAAATATTAATGACAAAATAGTGAATTATACAGTATAGACAGAACCTTATGAATTATGAGAAATGGGGAGTTTTCCACACCAGAGGTTAGTGAGGGATGGCCTTTTTAATCCAGGACATTTGAGCAAAGACTTAATTAATGACATGAGGGACTGACCTTGTGGCTATCTTGGGGAATAAATTCTGGGAGAGGAAATAGCCAGGGCAAAAGCCCCCAATTGGTATTGTCTATGTCCTTCCAATAAAACAAGGAGGCTGGTGCAAGTGGGACCAGGTGAGTAGGAAGAAACTAGAAAGAAACTAGAGAGAACAGGGCAGGAAAAGGAGGAATGTAATGTTATTTCCATTTATGTGATGAATTGATTCACAGTACACCACACTGGGTTGTGATGGTAACAAGGAGAGGCATTTTGTCATAATCTGACGGCAAGGAGGTGGGGGAAGGGTTCTTTTAAGTAAAGACACCCGAGATGAAGCCTGAGCTACCTGAAGTAAATAGATCACCAAGTAAAAAGTTGTACAAGTGTTTCCCAGACAGTGGGGGAGAAAAATGCAAAGGCACTGAGACCCAAGAATGCTGGTTATAGATGTATTGAATATGACTTGAACCTAAGGTATGATGTGGAAATTGTGAAGAAACATGGAGGTAGAAAGAAGAACTTTAAGGGACACCTGGGCATATGTTAATTTAATATCTGGGTTGCTGCTGCTGCTGCTGCTGCTGCTGTTGCTGCTGCTGCTGCTGCTGCTGCTATGTCGCATCCTTCGTGTCCGACTTTGTGTGACCCCATAGACGACACCCAACAGGCTCTTCTGTCCCTGGGATTCTCCCGGCAAGAATGCTGGAGTGGGTTGCCATTTCCTTCTCCAATGCATGAAAGTGAAAAGTGAAAGTGAAGTCGTTCAGTAGTGTCCGACTCTTAGCGACCCCATGGACTATAGCCTACCAGGCTCTGCCATCCACGGGATTCTCCTGGCAAGACTCCTGGAGTGGGTTGCCATTGCCTTCTCTGAATGTCTGGGTTACTCTGCTTCAAAAGAGCATTATTTGTTTACTAATTGTAAATATATACTCGAGGCAAAGCAATATGGAAATTCAAAAAGTATAAAAATGAAATTCAGTTCCATTCAGTTCAGTTCAGTTCAGTTCAGTTGCTCAGCCGTGTCTGACTCTTTGCGACCCCATGAATCACAGCAGCCAGGCCTCCCTGTCCATCACCATCTCCCGGAGTTCACTCAGACTCACGTACATCAAGTTGGTGATGCCATCCAGCCATCTCATCTTCTGTTGTCCCTTTTTCCTCCTGCCCCCAATCCCTCCCAGCATCAGAGTCTTTTCCAATGAGTTGACTCTTCACATGAGATGGCCAAAGTACTGGAGTTTCAGCTTTAGCATCATTCCTTCCAAAGAACACCCAGGGCTGATCTCCTTTAGAATGGACTGGTTGAGGACACCAATAAGTGTGGCAATAGAAATATATGCTGTCAATATTTTGTCTTTGTTGTTCTACTTAAATGTTTATAACATACATATTATATGTGTTATATAATGCTAGAATATATATAATACACATATATTTGGATGAGCATATATACGTCAGTGAAGTTTTTTTAATTTATAGAAATTGAATCAAACTATATACACTATTGTAGCCTTCCTTTTCTATACAATATGCTGGAAGAATTTTTCCATCTCAAAGAACATGAATCTGCCATTATTTCTAAGGATTACTATAGTGTTCAAATGCTTGCTTATCCCATACTTCATGCAAGTGCTTTGAAGACAGGAATCATGTGTATCTTGTTCACTGGTTGCTTCCATATCTTTTCTATTGTAAATAAGGCTGTAATAAGCATTGGAATTTATGTATCTTTTCAAATTGGTGTTCATTGTCTTCTGATATATACCTGGAAGTGGAATTGCTGGGTCACATGGTATTGTTTTTTTTTAGCTTTTTGAGAAACTTCCATGATGTTTTCCATAGTGACTGCACAAATTTACATTCCCACCAATTAAGTACAAGGGCTTCCTTTTCTCCACATCCTTGCCAACATTTGTTATTTTCAGACTTTTTGAGTTGATGATAGCCATAACAGCAGCAGTAGCAGTAGCAGCATTCTGATGGGTGTGAGGTGATATCTCCTTGTGATTTGGTTTTAATTTCTCTGATGATTAGTGATGTTCAGCATTTTTTCATGTGCCTATTAGCCATCTGTATATCTTCTTTGGAGAAATTCAGATCTTCCCTTTTTTTTTTTTTAATATCGGGTTGAGTAATCTGTTTATATATTTTGGATATTAACCCCTTATAGTCATATCATTTGCAAATACTTCCTGGCTCAGACGGTAAAAGCATCTGCCTACAATGTGGAAGACCCGGGTTCGATCCCTGGGTGGGGAAGATCCCCTGGAGAAGGAAATGGTAACCCACTCAAGTACTCTTGCCTGGAAAATCCCATGGATGGAGAAGCCTGGTAGGCTACAGTCTGTGGGGTCACAAAGACTCGGACACGACTGAGTGACTTCACTTTCACTTTCTACTCCCATTCAGTAGGTTGTCTTTTCATTTTGTCAGTGTTTCCATTTGCTGTGCAAAAGCTTTTAAGTTTAATTAGATCTCATTTTTTTTCATTTGATTCCTTTGCCTTAGGAGACAGGTGAAAAAATGTTGCTATGAATTATGTCAGAGTGTTCTGCCTACATTTACTTCTAGGAGTTTCATAGTTTCCAGTCTTTCATTTCGGGTATTAATTCATTTTTATTTCATTTGTTTAATCATTTCTTGTGGTGGTTTATAGTTTTCTGTATATAGTATCATGTCAACTGCAAGTAGTGACAGTTTTACTTCTTGCTTCCAATTTGGATGACTTTTATTTCTTTTCCTTGAAGGATGCTGTGCCTAGTACTTCTAGTATTTTAGAAGT
The DNA here is from genome assembly GCF_001704415.2 of Capra hircus. Lineage (NCBI taxonomy): Eukaryota > Metazoa > Chordata > Mammalia > Artiodactyla > Bovidae > Capra > Capra hircus. The sequence continues at coordinate 10,897 of NW_017213064.1, read as the reverse complement.
GTCAAGAGTGGGCATCTGTGTCTTGTTCCTGATTTAGAGGAAAAGCTTTCAGCTTTTTGCCACCTGAATATGATATTATCTGTTTGTTATAAATCACCTTTATTATGTTCAGACAACCACATGGACTGTACAGTCCATGGAATTCTCTAGGCCAGAATACTAGAGTGGGTACAGAGTGACTTCCACTTTCACTTTCATTATGTTCAGATATATCCCTCCATATCAAGTATGGTGAGAGTTTTTTTTTTTTTTTCTTAGTTTTTTATTTTTTAAATTTTGAAATCTTTAATTCTTACATGTGTTCCCAAACATGAACCCCCCTATGAATGAATATTGAATTTTGCCTATGCTTTTACACATCTGTTGAGATGATCATGTGATTTTTGTCCTTCTCTTCCCTAATGTGGTGTACCACATTGACTAATTTGCAGATATTGAACCATCCTTGTACCCCTGGAATAAGTCCATCTTGATCATGGTACATGATGGTTTCAACGTGGTATTAAATTTGGTTCTCTAATATTTTGTTAAGAATTTTAACATCTATATTTAACAGAAATATTGACATTTAATTTTCTTTTTTGGTAGTGTCTTTGTCTGGTTTTGGTGTTAGGATAATAATGGCTTCATAAAATAATTTGGGAATACTCCATTTTCTCAATTTTTTTTGGAATAGTTTGAGATGTTGGCTATAAGCTATTCTGTATATGTTTGGAAAAATACTGCTGTGAAGCTGTGTGGTCCTGAACTTTATTTTGCTAAGAGATATTTTAATTATAGATTCAATTTCACTACTAGTGATTCATCTATTCAGACTATACATTCCTTGCTGATTCAGTTTTGAAAAACTATATGTTCCTAGAGATTTGTCAGTTTCTTCTAGGTTGTCCAACTGTCTGGCATAAAACAATTTGTCACATCCCCTTATTATTTTCTCCTATTGCTGTGATATTGGCAGTAATGTCTCCTTTGCATTTCTTATTTTGTTTATTTGAATCATCTATCTTTTATTTTTGATGAACCTGGCTAAAGACTTAATTATTTTGTTTATCTTTTCAAACAATATCATTTCACTTAATTGATTTTGTTTTAACTTTAGGAAAGGGGAAGTCTCAATTTTATTAATGTCCTCTCTGAGCTTTATTATTGCCTTTATTCTGAGGGTTTGGGGCTTTATTTATTCTTCCTTTTGCAATTCATGTATATAGTAAGTTAAGTTGTTTATTTCAATTTTTTTTTCTTGAGGGAAGCATCTGTCACTATAAATTTCCCGCTAGAACTGCTTTTGCTAAATCCAATAGATTTTGGAAAGTTGGTGTTTTTATTAGCCTTAAAGTATTTTCTGATTTTCTTTTTGATTTCTTCATTAGGCTCATTGGTTTTTAGTAGCATGTTTTTTAGTCTCCATATGTTTGTGTTTGTCCCATATTCCCCTCCTGTAGTTGATTTCTTATTTTGTACCATTGTGGTCAGAAAAAGTGCTTGATATAATTTCTGTCTTCTTAAATGTGTTGAGACTTGTTTTGTGGCCTAGCATTTGATCATCCCTGAAAAAATGTCCTGTGTGCACTTGAAAATGTGTATTCAGCTATTTTGGGATAGACTATGCCAGGTGGCAAAGAGGTAAAGAATCTGCGTGCAACGCAGAAGATGCAGATTTGATCCCTGGGTCAGCAAGATCCCCTGGAAAAGGAAATGCAATACACTCCAGTATTCTTGCCTGGGAAATCCTATGGACAGAGGAACCTGGGTGGCTACAGTCCATGGGGTTTCAAAAGAGTCAGACAACTTAGTAACTGAAGAACAACAACAAATGCTGTAGGTATCTATTAAGTTCAACTACTCTAATCTGTAATTTAAGACTACAGTTTTCTTATTGCTTTTCTATCAGGATGCTCTGTCCATTGATGTAATAGGGTGTTTATTGTAGTTAGCATTTAATTTACAATTCATTTGTCTTTTAATTTGCATACTAGATTATCTAATTGGTTGATCCACAGCCTTTGCTATGTGTTTGTGTGTACTGGTGGGAGTTTTTCCCTTCTCTGTATATTTTTACTTCTTTTTCCACTTAGAGAAGACTCTTTAATATTTCTTTCAGAGTTGGTTTAGTATAGATAAACTCTTAGTTTTTGCTTGTCTGAGAAGTTCTTCTCTCCAATTCTGAGTGATAATCTTGCTGGATAGAGTATTATAGGTTGCAAGTTTTTCCTTCTCAGCCTGTTAAATATACATTTTGACCCCTTTCTCTCTCTCTTTTCCTCCTACGACCCCAATAAAGTGAATGTTATTATGCTTGATGTTGTCTAGAAGTCTCTTAAACTGTTCTCATTTGCCTTGTTTTTCTTCCTGCTTTTCCTATTGGGTGATTTCCATAATTTTATGTTCCAGATTAATTTGCTTCTTGTGTGTTGGCAACTCTCACTTTGGTGAGAGGTGGTGCTAGAGAGAGAAAGGGCCAGAACCAATGCCAGGAATGAGCCCAGACTTCTCCTGTCCTCAGTAGCCAACCCTGCCTTTGGGGGAGTTAGGTTGAGTCTCCAGTTGGTGGTACAGAAGCCCTAAGTTTCAGGTCCATACTGATTCCATTTCATGTAAGTGTGTGCTGTATCCCCTTCCAGCAATGGAAATTTTGCCCCCAAAGAAAGAAGTGCTGGAGCAAGAAGGGGTGCCCAATATGGGCGTAGGTGCATATTGGGACAGTCCCAGCACACCAGTCAGAGTCCCAGATACTCCCACTGTGCCACCTCCATAAGCACTGGTAACGACTGCTCTCAACTTGTTCAGATGTAGGCCAGATTTGAGTTGGCTCCATTCCTGGCACCTGCACATTCTTCTCAGCCATGGAAGCCTTTGCCATAGTTTTGGGAAGGGGTGTTCTATGAAATAAGAGGGTCTGGAGCAGGCATTCAGAGTGGGTTAGGTCATGACCTGGGATTGTTATGGGAAAACAGCCAACATCCTGTGTAATTTCTACATATTTCCTCTGCCTTGTTTTGTGAGTAAGCAAACGTGTAGTTGCCTCCACAAACTCTTCACATAGAGTCTAGATTTCTTACAGCCTTCTTGTTAGTCCCAGTGGTTTTCAAATCAGCTAAGGGGACTCATTTTCCCAGTTTCTGACTCCAGGGTGGGGTTTCCAAGATGTACTTTGAACTGCTCACTCCCCATGACTTACTCTGAGCCTGTGAAATCTCCCACTCCTTTACATCCCCTCCCAGGAGTGCAGATCCTAAACTGATGGCTTCTTTTCCCTTCCTACCCAACTCCTTGTAGACCTTCTTCTACAGCCTTGGTTGTTTAAGTTTCTACCTGCCAGACTCCAGTTTATTTCCAGTGAGCATAGATATGTTTGATGTGTTCATGGTGGGAAATGAGCTCAGCATCCACCAACTTCACCATCTTTCTTTCTTCAAATGGATGTTCTTTCTAAGACTTTTTATATGAATTGCCAAACCATCTTTCAGAAAATATTTTATTTCCAATTCACAGTCTCACCAAAAATAGATGAGAATGTCATTTTCCTCAATATTTCCCAACACAAAATATCAATTTTTGCAAATATGATATATGGAAAAGATAATCTCACTTTAAAATATGTATGTATGTAATAACTTATTATTCAGTCACTCAGTCAAATCTCACTCTTTGTGACCCCAAGGACTGCACCACGCCAGGCTTCCATGTCCATCACTATCTTCTGAAATTTGTTAAAATTCATGTTCATTGAATCGGTGATGCCATCCAACCATCTCAACCTCTGTCACCCCCTTCTCCTCCTGCCTTCAATCTTTTCCAGCATCAGGAACTTTTCCAATGAGTCAGTTCTTAGCATGCAGGTGGCCAAAATATTGGAGCTTCAGCATCAGTCCTTCCAATGAATATTCATGCTTGATATCCTTTTGGATTGAAAGAGAAAAGTATTTTTTTTAATATTTTATTGACATTTATCACTTGTGTTTTTTCTTTTGTGAATTTCTTGATCACATCCTTTGCTGTTTGTCATTTTGCATTTGTGTTTTCCTGTTTTATAATAGCCTTTTATTTTTATAAAAGAAATTATTGTCTGTTTTTCTTTTTTTTTTAATTTTAAAATCTTTAATTCTTACATGTGTTCCCAAACATGAACCCCCCTCCCCCTCCCTCCCCACAACATCTCTCTGGGTCATTTCTAGGCAGCAAATATTGGAGTTGCTTCTACAGCATCAGTTTTACCTTTTCCAAATTGTATATCATGCACATGGTGTCAAATTGATTAGCCCCACACCCAGTTCCGGTGATAGACTTGGATTGTCCTAAACTATAAGGAATAATTCCATTGTCTTTCCTCAGTGATTAGTTCAGGAACTGGCACCTAACTGAGCCCAAAGACAATCAGTGATTGGTTCAGAGGTGGCAAGTAGCACTCCCATGCAAGAACACTAAACTAAGGAAATTGGGGTAATTCCATGCTATAGTCCACAAGAAATAGGCATTAGCTCAGGCTTAATATGGAGAAATAACTCCAGAAAGAGTGAAGAGATGGAAACAAAGCAAAAGCAACATCCAATTGTGGATGTGACTGTTAATAGAAGCAAGGTCCGATGCTGTAAGAGCTATATGGTATCGGAACTGGGAATGTTAGGTCCATGAATCAAGGCAAATTGGAAGGGGTTAAACAGGAGATGATAACAGAGAATGCCAACATTTTGTGAATCAGTGGACTAAAATGGACTGGAATGGGTGAATTTAACTCAGATGACCATTATATTTACTACTGTGGGCAAGAATCCCTTAGAAGAAATGGAGTAGCCCTCAGTCAACAAAAGAGTCAAAAACGCAGTCCATGGATGCAATCTCAAAAATGACAGAAAGATCTCTGTTCATTTCCAAGGCAAGCCATTCAATATCACGGTAATCCAAGTCTATGCCCAGACCAGTAATGCAGAAGAAGATGAAGTTGAAGGATTCTACGAAGACCTAGAAGGCCTTTTAGAACTAACATGCAAAAATATGTCCTTTTCGTTATAGGAGACTGGAATGCCAAAGTAGGAACTCAAGAATCACCAGGAGCAATGGGCAAATTTGGCTTTGGGGTACAGATTGAAGCAGGGTAGAGGCTAATAGAGTTTTGCCAAAAGAACACACTGGTCATGGCAAACACCCTCTTCCAACAACACAAGAGAAGACTCTACACATGGAAATCACCAGAGGGTCAACACTGAAATCAGATTGATTATCCTCTTTGCAGCCAAAGATGGAGAAGCTCTATACAGTCAGCAAAAACAAGACTGGGAGCTGACTGTGGCTCAGATCATGAATGCCTTATTGTCAAATTCAGACTTAAATTGAAGAAAGTAGGGAAAACCACTAGGCCATTCAGGTAGAACCAAATCAAATCCCTTACAATTATACAGTGGAAGTGCAAATAGATTGAAGGGAGTAGATCTGATAGACAGAGTGCCTGATGATCTATGGACTGAGGTGTGTGACATTGTACAGGAGACAGGGATCAAGATCATCCCTATGGAAAAGAAATCAAAAAAAGCAAAATGGCTTTCTGGAGAGAACTTACAAATACCTGTGAAAAAAAGAGAAGTGAAAAACAAAGGAGAAAAGGAAAAACATACCTATTTGAATGCAGAGTTCCAAAGAATAGCAAGGAGAGATAAGAAAATCTTCCTCAGTGATCAGTGCAAAGAAATAGAGGAAAACAATAAAATGAGAAAGACTAGAGATTTCTTCGGAGAAGGTGATAGCATCCGACTCCAGTACTCTTGCCTGGAAAATCCCATGGAATGAGGAGCGTGGTGGGCTGCAGTCTATAGGGTCATGAAGAGTTGGACATGACTGAGGGACTTCACTTTCACTTTCATGCATTGGAGAAGGAAATGGCAACCGACTCCAGTGTTCATGCCTGAAGAATCTCAGGGATGGGGGAGCCTGGTGGGCTGCCATCTATGGGGTTGCACAGAGTCGGACACGACTGAAATGACTTAGCAGTAGAGATCTCTTTAAGAAAATAAGAGATACCAGGGAACATTTCATGCAAAAGTGGGCTTAATAAAGGAAAAAAATGATATGGACCTAACAGAAGCAGAGAATATTAAGAAGAGGTGGAAGAATACACAGAAGAACTGTATAAAAAATATCTTCATGACCCAGATAATCACGATGGTGTGATCATTCACCTAGAGCCAGACATCCTGGAATGTGAAGTCAAGTGGGCCTTAGGAAGCATCACTATGAACAAAGCTAGTGGAGGTGATGGAATTCCAGTTGAGCTATGTCAAATCCAAAAAGAAGATTTTGTGAAAGTGCTGAACTCGGTACACCAGAAAATTTTGAAAACTCAGCAGTGGCCACAAGACTGTAAAAGGTCAGTTTTCATTCAAATCGCAAAGAAAGACAATTCCAAAGAATGCTCAACCTACCTGACAGTTGCACTCATCTCCCACATTAGTAAAGTTATGCTCAAAATTCTCCAAGCCAGGCTTCAGCAGTACTTGAACCGTGAACTTCCAGGTGTTCAAGCTGGTTTTAGCAAAGGCAGAGGAACCAGAGCTCAAACTGCCAACATCCACTGGATCATTGAAAAAGCAAGAGAGTTCCAGAAAAATATCTATTTCTGCTTTATTGACTATGACAAAGCCTTTGATTGTGTGGGTCACAATAAACTGTGGAAAATTCTTCAAGAGATGGGAATACCAGACCACCTAACCTGCCTCTTGAGAAATCTGTATGCTGGTCAGGAAGCAACAGTTAGAACTGGACATGGAACGACAGACTGTTTCCAAGTAGGAAAAGCAGTACATCAAGGCTGTATATTGTCACCCTGCTTATTTAAATTATATGCAGAGTACATCATGAGAAACACTGGACTGTAAGAAACACAAGCTGGAATCAAGAGTTCCGGGAGAAATATCAATAACTTAAGATATGCAGATGACACCACCCTTATGGCAGAAAGTGAAGAGGAGCTAAAAAGCCTCTTGATGAAAATGAAAGAGGAAACTGAAAAAGTTGGCTTAAAGCTCAACATTCAGAAAACGAAGATCATGGCATCCGGTCCCATCACTTCATGGGAAATAGATGGGGAAACAGTGGAAACAGTGTCGGACTTTATTTTTTTGGCTCCCAAATCACTGCAGATGGTGACTGCAGTCATGAAATTAAAAGACCCTTACTCCTTGGAAGGAAAGTTATGACCAACCTAGATAGTATATTCAAAAGCGGAGACATTACTTTGCCGACTAATGTCCGTCTAGTCAAGGCTATGGTTTTTCCTGTGGTCATGTATGGATGTGAGAGTTGGACTGTGAAGAAAGCTGAGCGCTGAAGAATTGATGCTTTTGAACTGTGGTGTCGGAGAAGACTCTTGAGAGTCCCTTGGACTGCAAGGAGATCCGACCAGTCCATTCTGAAGGAGATCAGCCCTGGGATTTCTTTGGAAGGGCTGATACTAAAGCTGAAATTCCAGTACTTTGGCCACCTCATGAGAAGAGTTGACTCATTGGAAAAAACTCTGATGCTGGGAGGGATTGGGGGCAGGAGGAAAATGGGATGACAGAGGACGAGATGGCTGGATGGCATCACTGACTCGATGGAGGTGAGTTTGAGTGAACTCCGGGACATGGTGATGGATAGGGAGGCCTGGTGTACTGCGATTCATGGGGTCGCAAAGGGTCGGACACGAATGAGCTACTGAACTGAACTGAATATTCCACTGTGTATATGTACCACAGCTTTCTTATCCATTCGTCTGCTGATGGACGTCTAGGTTGCTTCCATGTCCTGGCTATTATAAACAGTGCTGCAATGAACATTGGGGTACACGTGTCTCTTTTAATTCTGGTTTCCTCAGTGTGTATGACCAACATTGGGATTGCTAGGTCATATGGCAGTTCTATTTCCAGTTTTTTAAGCAATCTCCACACTCTTCTCCATAGTGGCTGTAGAGTTTGCATTCCTGCCAACAGTGTGAAAGGGTTCCCTTTTCTCTGCCCCCTCTCCAGCATTTATTGTTTGTAGGCTTTTTGATAGCAGCCATTCTGACCAGCATGAGATGGTACCTCATTGTGGTTTTTATTTGCATTTCTCTGATAATGAGTGATGTTGAGCATCTTTTCATTTGTTTGTCAGCCATCTATGTGTTTTCTTAGGAGAAATGTCTGTTTAGTTCTTTGACCCATTTTTTGAATGGGTCGCTTATTTTTCTGGTACTGAGCTGCATGAGCTGCTTATATATTTTTGAGAGTAATTCTTTGTCACTTGCTTCATTTGCTATTATTTCCTCCCATTCTAAAGACTGTCTTTTCACATTACTTATAGTTTCCTTTGTTGTGCAAAAGCTTTTAAGTTTGATTAGGTCCCATTTGTTTATGTTTGCTTTTATTTCTATTACTCTGGGAGGTGGGTTATAGAAAATCTTGTTGTGATTTATGTCAGAGAGTGTTTTGCCTATTTTCCTCTAGGAGTTTTATAGTTTCTAGTCTTACATTTAGATCTTTAATCCATTTTGAGTTTATTTTTGTGTATGGTGTTAGAAAGTGTTCGAGTTTCATTCTATTGCAAGTAGTTGACCAGTTTTCCCAGCACCACTTGTTAAAGAGATTGTCTTTTCTCCAGTGCAGTAAGTGCAGTCGGCTGTGGCTGGTGCACTAAACGCAGCAGAGAGGAGCTACCCCATGTCCAAGGTCAGGTGCAGAAGCCTAGAGTGCCAGGCTGTGATGAAGCAGGAACGGCCGAGAGGAGCTACACTGCGTCTAAGGCCAGGGATGGCGGCCGGGAGGAGCTACCCTGCGTCTGAGGCGAGGGAAGGCGGCGGGGAGGAGCTACCCCGAATCTGAGGTCAGGGGCGGTGGCCGAGAGGAGCCACCTGACATTCGAAGCCAGGGGCAGCGGCCAGGAGGAGCAATCCCCCCGTCCACAGAGCAGTGGCTGCACAGGCACAGGAGGGCCTAGAGTAGACATCCCACGTTGAAGGTCAGGAAGGGTGGCTATGAGGAGATACCCCTCATCCAAGGTAAGGGGCAGCGGCTGCGCTTTGCTGGAGCAGCCATGAACAGATACCCCGAGCCCAAGGAAAGAGAAACCCAAGTAAGATGGTAGGTGTTGCAAGAGGGCATCAGAGGGCAGACACACTGAAAACATACTCACAGAAAACAAGTCAATCTAATCACACTAGGACCACAGCCTTGTCTAACTCAATGAAACTAAGCCATGCCCGTGGGGCAACCCAAGATGGGTGGGTCATAGTGGAGAGGTCTGACAGAGTGTGGTCCACTGGAGAAGGGAATGGCAAACCACTTCAGTATTCTTGCCTTGAGAACCCCATGAACAGTAGGAAAAGGCAAAATGATAGGATACTGAAAGAGGAACTCCCCAGGTCAGTAGGTGCCCAATATGCTACTGGAGATCAGTGGAGAAATAATTCCAGAAAGAATGAAGGGATGGAGCCAAAGCAAGAACAATACCCAGCTATGGATATGACTGGTGCTAGATGCAAGGTCCGATGCTGTAAAGAGCAATATTGCATAGGAATCTGGAATGTCAGGTCCATGAATCAAGGCAAATTGGAAGTGGTCAAACAAGAGATGGCAAGAGTGAACGTCAACATTCTAGGTATCAACGAACCAAAATGGACTGGAATGGGTGAATTTAACTCAGATGACCATTATACCTACTACTGCGGGCAGGATTCCCTCAGAAGAAATGGACTAGACATCATGGTCTACAATAGAGTCCGAAATGCAGTACTTGGATGCAATCTCAAAAATAACAGAATGATCTCTGTTCATCTCCAAGGCAAACAATTCAATATCATGGTAATACAAGTCTATGCCCCAACCAGTAACGCTGAAGAAACTGAAGTTGAACGGTTCTATGAAGACCTATAGGACCTTTTAGAACTAACACCCAAAAAAGTTGTCCTTTTCATTATAGGGGACTGGAATGCAAAAGTAGGAAGTCAAGAAACACCTGGAGTAACAGGCAAATTTGGCCTTGGAATGCAGAATGAAGCAGGGCAAAGACTATTAGAGTTTTGCCAAGAAAATGCACTGGTCATTGCAAACACCCTCTTCCAACAACACAAGAAAAGACTCTACACATGGACTTCACCAGATGGTCAACACCGAAATCAGATTGATTATATTCTTTGCCACCAAAGATGGAGAAGCTCTATACAGTCAACAAAAAACAAGACCAGGAGCTGACTGTGGCTCAGATCATGAACTCCTTATTACCAAATCCAGACTCAAATTGAAGAAAGTATGGAAAACCGCTAGACTATTCAGGTATGACCTAAATCAAATCCCTTATGGTTATGCAGTGGAAGTGAGAAATAGATTTAAGGGCCCAGATCTGATAGATACAGTGCCTGATGAACTATGGAATGAGGTTCGTGACATTGTACAGGAGACAGGGATCAAGACCATGCCCATGGAAAAGAAATGCAAAAAAGCACAATGGCTGTCTGGGGAGGCCTTACAAATAGCTGTGAAAAGAAGAGAAGTGACAAGCAAAGGAGAAAAGCAAGGATATAAGCATCTGTATGCAGAGTTCCAAAGAATAGCAAGAAGAGATAAGAAAGCCTTCTTCAGCGATCAATGCAAAGAAATAGAGGAAAAACAACAGAATGGGAAAGACTAGAGATCTCTTCAAGAAAATTAGAGATACTAATGGAACATTTCATGCAGAGATTGGCTCGATAAAGGACACAAATGATATGGACCTAACAGAAGCAGAAAATATTACAAAGAGGTGGCAAGAATACACAGAAGAACTGTACAACAAAGATTTTCATGACTCAGACAATCACGATGCTGTGATCACTATCACTAGAGCCAGACATCCTGAATATTGAAGTAAGTGGGCCTTAGAAAGCATCACTTGAAGAAAGCTAGTGGAAGTGATG
>NW_017213063.1:0-15982 GCF_001704415.2 Capra hircus | reverse complement strand
AGCGGAATGAGCCCAATTTCCGCTGAGGCCTTCTCGAGGCTGATAATCAACTAACATCTGGAACTTCCAAAGGGTGCCTTCCACACCCTTGCTGCAAACTCAGAAAGCTTCACCCAGACATACCGTTCTTCCCACTCGAGACGAAGCACGAGACGTCCCGCCCACATCCAAAGGAGCCCGTTTCCGCCATCCTAGGCTCAGAGAGAAGGGATCCTTTCCCTGCGTGTCGGCAGAAGATTCCGCGCGTTCCCGTCCGCATCTCAAGAGGAGGCGCTCTCCACAGGAAAGGCGAAAGAACTCCAGGCCGCTGCCACATTACCAGCAGCTTTTTCCCGAGAGACTCAGTCCGTTCTAGCGAAAAACCTGTTTTCCCTGCACATTGCCTCGACTTCAAGCCGCAGGATCGACTAACACCACGGGCACGTGGACAGCCGCTGTGTGAAAGCCTCGCTGGGAAAGCCTCCTGCGAAAGCCTCGTGGAAAGCCCGAGGGAAAGCCACATTATCCGCTTGATCCACGCGAAAGGGAAGCCGTGACCTGCTGCCTACAGCCTGCGGAGAAAGAGACGTGCATGCCCCCGACTCGAGACGAGGACTGACTCCATGGGGAGACTTCAGAATCCCCAGATCCGACGTCAGCCACTGCGAGAGGAATCGTCAGGTTCCGACCCTTACTCCACACAAGATCTTAGCCCTGGCATGCGACGGGAGAGGATCTCTGAGAGGCCGCGAGCCAACTCGCATGCGGAAGGGGACTGGCTTTACTTGAGGCCACCCAGAGCGAGCCGTCCCTGAAGGTCGCCCATCTGCTAATGCGAGAGCACTCGCCGCCAACTATAGAAAGTCCAGATTCTCCCTTCAAGCGTAGATTGAGGCCCATTTCGCTGAGGCCCGTCTCGAGGCCTAATCACACCTAACCTCTCCAACTTCCAAAGGGAATTTTTACACCCTGCTGCAACTCAAGAAGTTCCCCGACATACCTGTCTCCACTCGAGAGGAAGCAGGAGAGTCCCGCGCACATCCAGAGGAGCCCGTTTCCGCCTTCCTAGCCTCGAGAGGGAGGATCCTTTCCTGCGTTTGCGCGAAAAAATCCCTGGTTCCGCGTCGCATCCTCAAGAGGGCGCGTACTCCACAGGTAAAGGCGAGACTTGGAATCCAGGGTCATGCCACCATTCACCAGAGTTACCACCAGATGTCTCAGTCCATTCAAGGGAAAACCTGTCTTTCCCTAGCCAATACCTCGACTTTCAAGCCGAGGAACTGACTCACACTAAGCGTGACACGTGGGACAGCCCTGTGGGAATTCTCTTGGGAAAGCCTCGAGGGAAAGCCACAGCATCCCTTTGATACATGCGAAGCGGAAGCCGGGACTCTGCTGCCCCTTCCACTCGGCGAAGGAAAGCGCACGATGCATGCCCCACACGGGCAAGGACTGACTCCTCTGCGGAGACTTCCAGAAGTACCCCAGAGGTCCCATGTGTCAAGCACTGGAGAGGAATTCCTCAGGTTTTCGGCAATGATCCACACAATGTCTTAGGCCCTGGCATCGATGCGGAGAGGAATTCCGGAGCACCACTCCCAAGGCGCATGTGGACTGGCCTTCCTGCAGCTCACCATGGAGCGCGGTCCCTGAAGGCCCCCTGTAAGTCGAGACACCGGCCCAACTCGCAGAAAAGCCAGGAGGTTCTCCGCCTATCAGGCGAGGATGAGGCCATTTCCACTGAGGGTCCTCGGAGGCTAATCACACCTAACCTCTGGAACTTACAAAGGCTCCTCAGCACCCTTGCTGTCAACTCAAGAAGCTCCCGACGATATCGCTCTCAAAACTCCGAGAGGAAGCACGCAGAGTCCCGCCCACATCTGAGGAGAACTAGTTTCCGCCTCCACAGCCTCGAGAGCATCTGATCCTTTCGCTGTGCTTTGGTCCGCGAAAGAGATTCCCGCGCGTTCCCGTCCATCTCAAAGAGGAGTCGCCTTGTCCACAGGAAAGGCGAGAGAGCGAACCCCCAGGCGTCGCTTGCCACCCATTCCCGAATCCCCCAGAGTCTAATGCCATTCCTGGGAATGCCTCGTTTGCCGTGCCCACTGCCTCGACATTCAAGCCGAGATCGACTCACACCACGGTCGCACAGGGCAGCCCCTGTGAAAGCCTCGTGGAAAGCGAAAGCCTGTTGCGCGAAAGTCCTCGAGGAAAGCCACAGATCCCTGATCCCACGCGTAAGGGAAAGCGCGTGACTCTGCTGCTAGAGCTCCGCGGAGGAAAAATCTCACGTGCATGCCCCCCGTTAACCTACCCTCACGCGAAGGCGTCCTAAACCTGTGCCAAGGATTCATTTCAGGCCTGGAGGGGAGAACCTCCTGGATTTTCTCGAGTGCGGCAGGTGCTCTCGCGGCCTGGTGCGCAGGTGCTCTCGACGTTTGGGACCTCAGTCTGGTGGCTTCATCCCCATCGAGTTGCTCTTGGCCTCTCGGGATTCCTCTCCCGTAGATGCCGGGCCTAAGACCTTCTGTGGATTCGGTGCCGCAACCTGAGGATTCCTCTCCAGTGCTGACATGGATCTTTGGGTACTCCTGGAGTCTCCCCAGGACAGTCAGTCCTCTACTCGAGTGGGGGCATGCACATGCGCTTTTCCTCCCGAGCTTTAGCAGCAGTGTCACGCTTACCTTCGCGTGGATCAAGGGTTCTGTGGCTTTCCCTCGAGGCTTTCCCACGAGGCTTTCCCACAGGGCTGCCCCACGTGCCACTGTGGTGTGATTCGATCCTCGGCTTGAAAGTCGAGGCAGTGCAGGGAATACAGGTTCCCTGGAATGGACTGAGACATCTGGGGACTCTGGGAATGGTGGCAGGTACCTGGAGTTCATCTCGCTTTTCCTGTGAAGAGCGCCTCCTCTTGAGATGCGACGGGAACCCGGGAATTCTTTCCCGACCACGCAGGGAAAGGATCCCTCTCTCGACTAGGAGGCGGAAACGGGGCTCCTCTGAATGTGGGCGGGAATCTCGTGCTTCCTCTCGAGTGGAGACGGGTATGTCGGGGAACTTCTTGAGTTGCAGCAAGGGTGTGAAGGACCCTTGAAAGTTCCAGAGGTTAGGTGTGATTAGTCTCGAGACGCCTCAGCGGAAATGGGCCTCATCTCGCCTGGAGGGGAGAACCTCCTGGATTTTCTCGAGTTGCGGCAGGTGCTCTCGACTTACGACGGGGACCTCAGGGACCCGCTCTGGTGGCCTCAGGAAAGGCCAGTGCCCATGCGAGTTGCTCGGGGCCTTTCGGGATTCCTCTCCCGTCTATGCCGGGGCCCAATATCTTCTGTGGAGTTGGTGCCGGAACCTGATCATTCCTCTCCAGTGCTGACATGGATCTTGGGTACTTCTGTAGTCTCCCCAGTGGAGTCAGTCCTCGTCTCGAGTGGGGGCATGCACATGCTTTCCTCTTGAGCTGTAGCAGCAGTGTCACGCTTCCCTTCGCGTGGATCAAGGGATCAGGTTCTTTCCCTCGAGGCTTTCCCACGAGTCTTTCCAACGAGGCTTTCCCACAGGGCTGTCCCACGTGCCACTGTGTGTGTCGATCCTCGCTTGAAAGTCGAGGCAGTGCAGGGAAAACAGGTTTCCCTGGAATGGACGGAGACATCTGGTTTTCTCTGGGAATGGTGGCACGACCCTGGAGTTCCTCTCGCCTTTCCTGTGGAGAGCGCCTCCTCTTGAGATGCGACGGGAATGCCGGGAATTCTTTCCCGACCACGCAGGGTAAGGATCCCTCCTCTCGAGCTAGGAGACTTGAACGGGGCTCCTCTGAATGTGGCCGAGACTCTCGTGCTGCCTCTCAAGTGGAGACTGGTATGTCGGGGAACTTCTTGAGTTGCAGCAAGGGTGTGAAGGACCCTTTGGAAGTTCACAGTTTAGGTGCTAAAAGCCTCGAGACGCCTCAAGCGGAAATTGGCCTCATCTCGCCTGGAGGGGAGAACCTCCTTGATTTTCTACGAGTTGCAGCAGGTGCTCTCGACTTACGACGGGACCTCAGGGACCCGCTCTGGTGGCCTCAGGAAAGGCCAGTTCCCCATGCGAGTTGCTCGGGGGCCTCTCGGGATTCCTCTACCGTAGATGCCGGGGCCTAACAACTTGTGTGGAGCCGGTGCCGGAACCTGAGGATTCCTCTCCAGTGGCTGACATGGATCTTTGGGTACGTCTGGAGTCTCCCCGAGGGAGTCAGTCCTCGTCTCGAGTGGGGGAATGCACGTGCGCTTTCCTTTCCGAGCTGTAGCAGCAGAGTCGCGCTTCCTTCGCGTGGATCAAGGGATCTGTGGCTTTCCCTCGAGGCTTTCCTCTAGGCTTTCCCATGAGGCTTTCCCACGAGGCTTTCCCACAGGGCTGTCCCACGTGCCACGTGGTTTGAGTCGATCCTCGGCTTGAAAGTCGCGGCAGTGCAGGGAAAACAGGTTTCGCCTGGAATGGACTGAGACTTCCAGGGGACTCTGGGAATGGTGGCACGACCTGGAGTTCCTCTCGCCTTTTCCTGTGGAGAGCGCTCCTCTTGAGATGCAACGGGAAAGCCGGGAATTCTTTCCCAGACCACGCTGGGAAAGGATCCCTCCCCTCGAGCTAGGAGGCGGAAACGGGGCTCCTCTGGATTTGGGCGGGACATTCGTGCTTCCTCTCGAGTGGAGTCGGCTATGTCGGGGAACTTCTTGAGTTGCAGCAAGGGTGTGAAGGACGCTTTGGAAGTTCCAGATATTAGATGTGATTAGGCCTCGAGACGCCTCAGCGGAAATGGGCCTCATCTCGCCTGAAGGCGGAGAACCTCCTGGATTTTCTCGAGTTGCGGCAGGTGCTCTCGACTTACGACGGGGACCTCTGGGACCCGCTCTGGTGGCCTCAGGAAAGGCCAGTTCCCATGGGAGTTGCTCTTGGGCCTCTCGGGATTCCTCTCCCGAAGATGCCGGGGCCTAAGACCTTGTGTGGAGTCGGTGCCGGAACCTGAGTATTCCTCTCCAGTGCTGACATGGATCTTGGGTTCCTTCTGGAGTCTCCCCAGAAGGAGTCAGTCCTCCTCCGAGTGGGGGACATGCCCGTGCGCTTTCCTCTCGAGCTGTAGCAGCAGTGTCACGTTTCCCTTCGCATGGATCAAGGGATCTGTGGCTTTCCCTCGAGGCTTTCCCACGAGGCTTACCCACGAGGCTTTCCCACAGGGCTGTCCCACGTGCCACGTGATGTGAGTCCGATCCTCGGCTTGAAAGTCGACGGCAGTGCAGGGAAAACAGGTTTCCCTGGAATGGACTGAGACATCTGGGAGACTCTGGCAATGGTGACACGACCCTGGAGTTCCTCTCGCCTTTCCTGTGGAGAGTGCCTCCACTTGAGATGCGACGGAAACGCCGGGAATTCTTTCCCGACCACGCAGGGAAAGGATCCCTCCTCTCGAGCTAGGAGGTAGAAACGGGGCTCCTCTGGATGTGGCGGACTCTCGGCTTCTCGTGGAGACGGGTATGTCGGGGAACTTCTTGAGTTGCAGCAAGGGTGTGAAGGACCCTTTGGAAGTTTCCAGAGGTTAGGTGTGATTAGCCTCGAGACGCCTTAGCGGAAATGGCCTCATCTCGCCTGGAGGGGAGAACCTCCTGGATTTTCTCGAGTTGCGGCAGGTGCGCTCGACTTACAACGGGGACCACAGAGACCCGCTCTGGTGGCCTCCGGAAAGGCCAGTCCCCATGCGAGTTGCTCGGGGGCCTCTCCGGATTCCTCTACCGTCGATTCCGGGGCCTAAGACCTTGTGAGTAGTCGGAGCCGGAGCCTGACGATTCCTCTCCTGTGCTGACATGGATCTTGGGGTACTTCTGGAGTCTCCCCAGGAGAGTCAGTCCTCGTCTCGAGTGGGAGCATGCACGTGCGCTTTCCTCCCGAGCTGTAGCAACAGTGTCACGCTTCCCTTCGCGTGCATCAAGGGATCTGTGGCTTTCCCTCGAGGCTTTCCCAGGAGGCTTTCCCACGAGGCTTTCCCACAGGGCTGTCCCACGTGCCACCGTGATGTGAGTCGATCCTCCGCTTGAAAGTCGAGGCAGTGCAGGGAAAACAGGTTTCCCTGGAATGGACTGAGACATCTGGGGGACTCTGGAATGGTGGCACGACCCTGGAGTTCCTCTCGCCTTTCCTGTGGAGAGCGCCTCCTCTTGAGATTCGACGGGAACTGCGGGGAATTCTTTCCCACCACGCAGGGAAAGGATCCCTCCTCTCGAGCTAGGAGGCGGAAACGGGGCCTCCTCTGGATGTGGGCGGGACTTCTCGTGCTTCCTCTCCGAGTGGAGGCGAGTATGTCGGGGAACATTATTCAGTTGCAGAAAGGATGTGAAGGACATTTTGGAAGTTCCAGATGTTAGGTGCATTTAGCCTCTAGACGCCTCAGCGGAAATGCGCCTCATCTTGCCTGGAGGGGAGAACCTCCTGGATTTTCTCGAAATTGCAACAGGTGCTCTCGACTTATGACGGGGATCTCAGGACCCGCTCTGGTGGCCGCAGGAAAGGCCAGTCCCCATGCGAGTTGCTCGGTGGCCTCTCGGGATTCCTCTCCGTCGATTCCTGGGGCCTAAGAACTTGTGTGGGTCGGTCCTGGAACCTGAGGATTCCTCTCCAGTGCTGACATGGATCTTGGGGTACTTCGGAGTCTCCCCAGGGGAGTCAGTCCTCATTCGAGTGGGGGCATTGAAGAGCGCTTTCCTCCCGAGCTGTAGCAGCAGTGTCATTCTTCCCGTCGAGTGGATCAAGGGATCAGTGGCTTTCCCTCGAGGCTTTCCCATGAGGCTTTCTCACGAGGCTTTCCCACAGGGCTGTCCCACGTGCCACCGTGCTGTGAGTCGATCCTCGGCTTGAAAGTCGAGGCAGTGCAGGGAAAACAGGTTTCCCTGGAATGGACTGAGATATCTGGGGTACTCTGTGAATGGTGGCACGACCCTGGATTTCCTCTCAACCTTTCCTGTTGAAAGCGCCTCCTCTTGAGTTGTGACGGGAAGACCGGGAATTCTTTCCGGACCACGCAGGGAAAGGATACCTCCTCTCTAGCTGTGAGGCGGAAACGGGGCTCCTCTGGATGTGGGCGGGACTCTCGTGCTTCCTCTCGAGTGGAGACGGGTATGTCGGGGAACTTCTTGAGTTGCAGCAAGGGTGTGAAGAACCCTTTGGAAGTTCCAGAGGTTTAGGTGTGATTAGCCACGAGACGCCTCAGCGGAAATGGGCCTCATCTCGCCTGGAGGGGAGAACCTCCTGGATTTTTTTCGAGTTGGGACAGGTGATCTCGACTTACGACGGGGACCTGAGGGACCCGCTCTGGTGGCCTCAGGAAAGGCCATTCCCCATGCGAGTTTCTCGGGGGCCTCTCGGGATTCCTCTCCCGTCGATGCCGGGGCCTAAGACCTTGTGTGGAGTCGGTGCCGGAACCTGAGGATTCCTCTCCAGTGCTGACATGGATCTTGGCGTCCTTAAAGGCGAGATGAGGCCCATTTGCGCTGAGGCGTCTGGAGGCTAATCACACCTAACCTCTGGAACTTCCAAAGGTCCTTCACACCCTTGCTGCAACTCAAGAAGTTCTCCGACATACCCGCTCCACTCGAGAGTATCAAGATCTTCCCGCCCACTTTCAGAGGAGCACCGTTTCCACCTCATAGCTCGAGAGGAGGGATCCTTTACCTGCGTGGTCTGTAAAGCATTCCCGGCGTTCCAGTCGCATCTCAAGAGGAGGCCCTCTCCACAGGAAAGGCGAGAGAAACTCCAGGGTCGTTCCACCATTCGCAGAGTCCCCCAGATATCTCTGTCAATTCCAGGGAAACCTGTTTTCCCTCCACTGCCTCGACTTTCAAGCCGAGGATCGACTCACACCACGGTGGCACGTGGGACAGCCCTGAGGAAAATCCTCGAGGGAAAGCCTCATTGGAAAGCCTCGAGGGAAAGCTGCAGATCCCTTGATACACGCTATCGGAAGTGTGACACTGCTTCCACAGATCGGGAGGAAATTGAACGTGCATGCCCCCACTCGAGACTAGGACTGACTAAACCGGGGAGACTCCAGAAGTACCCCATGATCCATGTTCAGCACTGGAGAGGAATCCTCACGTTCCGGCACCGACTCCACACAAGGTCTTAGGCCCCGGCATCGACGGGAGAGGAAACCCAAGAGGCCCCCGAGCAACTCGCATGGGGACTGGCCTTTCCTGAGGCCACCAGATCGGGTCCCTGAAGTCCCCGTCGTAAGTCGACAGCACCTGCCGCAACTCGAGAAAAATCCAGGAGGTTCTCCCCTCCAGGCGAGATGAGGCCCATTTCCGCTGTGGCGTCTCAAGGTTAATCACACATAACCTCTGGAAATTCCAAAGGGTCCTTCACACCCCCGCTGCAACTCAAGAAGTTCCCGGACATACCCGTCTTCACTCGAGAGGAAGCACGAGAGTCCCGCCCACATCCAGAGAAGCCCCGTTTCCGCCTCATAGCTCTAGAGGAGGGATCCTTTCCCTGCGTGTTCGGGAAAGAATTGCCGGCGTTCCCGTCTCATCTCAAGAGGAGGCGCTCTCCACAGGAAAGGCGAGAGGAACTCCAGGGTCATGCCACCATTCCCAGAGTCCCCCAAATGTCTCAGTCCATTCCAGGGAAACCTGTTTTCCCTGCACTGCCTCGACTTTCAAGCCAAGGATCAACTCACACCACGGAGCAACGTGGGACAGCCCTGTGGGGAAACCCTCGAGGAAAGCCTCGATGGAACGCCACAGATCCCATGATCCACTCGAAGGAAAGCGTGACACTGCTGCTACAGCTCGGGAGGAAAGCGCACGTGCATGCCCCCACTCGAGACGAGGACTGACTCCCCTGGGGATACTCCAGAAGTACCTCAAGATCCTTGTAAGCACTGGAGAGGAATCCTCAGGTTCCGGCACGGACTCCCCACAAGGCCTTAGGCCCCGGCATCGACGGGAGAGGAATCCCGAGGGGCCCCTGAGCAACTTGCATGGGGACTGGCCTTTCCTGAGGCCACCAGAGCGGGTCCCTGAGGTCCCCGGCGTAAGTCGAGAGCACCTGGGGTAACTCGAGAAAATCAAAGAGGTTCTCCCCTCCAGGCGAGATGAGGCCCATTTCCACTGTGGCGTCTCAAGGTTAATCACACATAACCTCTGGAACTTCCAAAGGGTCCTTCACACCTTTGCTGCAACTCAAGAAGTTCCCTGACATACCCGTCTCCAATCCAGAGGAAGCACGAGAGTCCAACCCAGATCCAGAAGAGCCCCGTTTCCGCCTCATAGCTCGGAGGAGGGATCCTTCCCCGCGTAGTTGTGAAAGAATTCCCGGCTTTCCCGTCGCATCTCAAGTGGAGGCGCTCTCCACAGGTAAGGCGAGAGGAACTCCAGGGTTGTGCCACCATTTCGAGAGTCCCCCAGATATCTCCGTCCATTCCAGAGAAAACTGTTTTCCCAGCACTGCCTCAACTTTCAAGCCGAGGGTAGACTCACACTACAGTGGCACGTGGGCAGCCCTGTGGGAAAGCCTCGTGGGAAAGCCTCTTGGGAAAGCCTCGAGGGAAAGCCACAGATCCCTTGATCCACGCTAAAGGAAGCGTGACACTGCTGCTACAGCTCGGGAGGAAAGTGCACGTGCATGCCCCCACTCGAGACGAGGACTGACTCACCTGGGGAGACTCCAGAAGTACCCCAAGATCCATGTCAGCACAGGAGAGGAATCCTCAGTTTCCGGCACCGACTCCACACAAGGTTTTGGGCTCCAGCATCTACGGGAGAGAAATTCCGAGAGACACCCGAGCAACATTCATGTGGACTGGCCTTTCCTGAGTCCACCAGAGCGGGTCCCTGAGGTCCCTGTCGTATGACGAGAGCACCTGCCCCAACTCGAGAACGTCCAGGAGGTTCTCCCTTCCAGGCAAGATGAGGCCCATTTCCAATGAGGCGTCTGGAGGCTAATCACAACTAACCTCTGGAACTTCCAAAGTGTCCGTCACACCTTTGCTGCTACTCAAAATGTGCCTCGACATACCCGTCTCCACTCGAGAGGAAGAACGAGTTCCCGCCCACATCCAGAGGAGCCCCGTTACCGCCTCATAGCTGGAGAGGAGGGGACACTTTCCCTGCGTGGTCGGGAAAGAATTCCCGACGTTCCCGTCGCATCTCAAGAGGAGGCCCTCTCCACAGTAAAGGCCAGAGGAACTCCAGGTTCGTGCCACCATTCCCAGAGTCCCCCAGATGTCTCCGTCCATTCCAGGGAAACCTGTTTTTCCAGCACTGCCTCAACTTTCAAGCCAAGGGTCGACTCACACTACAGTGACACGTTGGACAGCCCTGTGGGAAAGCCTCTTGGGAAAGCCTCGTGGGAAATTCTCGAGGGAAAGACTCGAGGGAAAGCCACAGATCCCTTGATCCACGCTAAAGGAAGCATGACACTGCTGTTACAGCTCGGGAGCATAGCGCACGTGGATGCCCCCACTCGAGACGAGGACTGACTCCCCTGGGGAGACTCCACAAGTACCCCAAGATCCACGTCAGCACTGGAGAGGAATCCTCAGGTTCCGGCTCCGACTCCACACAAGGTCTTAGGCCCCGGCATCGACGGGAGAGGAATCCCGAGAGGCCCCAGGGCAACTTTCATGGGGACTGGCCTTTCCTGAGGCCACCAGAACGGGTCCCTGAGGTCCCCGTCTTAGGTCCAGAGCACCTGACGCAACTCGAGTAAATCTAGGACGGTTCTCCCCTCCAGGCGAGAAGGGCCCATTTCCGCTGCGGCATCTCGAGGCTAATCACACCTAACCTCTGGAACGTCCAAAGGGTCCTTCACACCCTTGCTGCAACTCAAGAATTTCCCCGACATACCCGTCTCCACTCGAGAGGAAGCACGAGAGTCCCGCCCACATCCAGAGGAGCCCCGTTTCCGCCTCCTAGCTCGAGAGGAGGGATCCTTTCCCTGCGTGGTCGGGAAAGAATTCCCGGCATTCCTGTCGCATCTCAAGAGGAGGCACTCTCCACAGGAACCGCGAGAGGAACTGCATTATCGTGCCACCATTCCCAGAGTCCCCCAGATGTCTCAGTCCATTCCATGGGAAACCTGTTTTCCCTGCACTGCCTCGACTTTCAAGCCGAGGATCGACTCACACCACGGTGGCACGTGGGACAGCCCTGTGGGAAAGCCTCGTGGGAAAGCCTCGAGGGAAAGCCACAGATCCCTTGTTCTACGCGAAGGGAAGCGTGACACTGCTGCTACAGCTCGGGAGGAAATTGCACGTGCAATGCCCCCACTCAGTAACGAGGACTGACTGCCCTGGGGAGACTCAAGAAGTATCCCAAGATCCATGTCAGCACTGGAGAGGACTCCTCAGCTTCTGGCACAGACTCTACACAAGGTCTTAGGCCCCGGCATCGACGGGAGAGTAATCCCGAGAGGCCCCTGAGCAACTCGCATGGGGACTGGCCTTTCCTGAGGCCACCAGAGCGGGTCCCTGAGGTCCCCGTCGTAAGTCGAGAGCACCTGCCGAAACTAGAGAAAATCCAGGAGGTTCTCCCTTCCAGGAGAGATGAGGCCCCTTTCCGCTGAGACATCTCAAGGCTAATCACGCCTAACCACTGGAACTTCCAAAGGGTCCTTCACACCCTTGCTGCAACTCAAGAAGTTCCCCGACATACCCGTCTCCACTCGAGAGGAAGCACGAGGTCCCTCCCACATCCAGAGGAGCCCCGTTTCCGCCTCCTAGCTCGAGAGAAGGGATCCTTTCCCTTGCGTGTACGGGAAAGAATTTCCGGCGTTCCCGTCGCATCTCAAGAGGAGGCGCTCTCCACAGGAAAGGCGAGAGGAACTCCAGGGTCGTGCCACCATACCCAAAGTCCCCTGATGTCTCAGATCCTTTCCAGGGAAACCTGTTTTCCATGCTTTCCCTGCACTGCCACGGCATTCAAGCTGAGGATCGACTCAAACCACGGTGGCACGTGGAACAGCCCTGTGGGAAAGCCTCATGGGAAGGCCTCGTGGGAAAGCCTACTGGGAAAGCCACAGATCCCTTGATCCACACGAAGGGAAGCGTGACGCTGCTGCTACAGCTCGGGAGGAAAGCGCACGTGCATGCCCCCACTTGAGACGAGGACTGACTCCCCTGGGGAGACTCCAGAAGTATCCCAAGATCCATGTCAGCACTGGAGAGGAACCCTCAGATTCCGGCACCGACTCCACACAAGGTCTTAGGCCCCGAATCGACGGGAGAGGAATCTCGAGAGGCCCCGAGCAACTCGCATGGGGACTGGCCTTTCCTGAGGCCACCAGAGCGGGTCCCTGAGGTCCCCGTCATAAGTCGAGAGCACCTGCCGCAGCTCGGAGAAAATCCAGGAGGTTCTCCCCTCCAGGCGAGATGAGGCCCATTTCCGCTGAGGCGTCTCTAGGCTAATCACACCTAACCTCTGGAAATTCCAAAGGGTCCTTCACACCCTTGCTGCAACTCAAGAAGTTCCCCGACATACCCGTCTCCACTCGAGAGGAAGCACGAGAGTCCCGCCCACATCCAGAGGAGCCCCGTTTCCGCCTCCTAGCTCGAGAGAAGGGATCCTTTCCCTGCGTGTTCGGGCAAGAATTCCCAGCGTTCCCGTCACATCTCAAGAAGAGGCGCTTTCGGCAGGAAAGGCGAGAGGAACTCCAGGGTCGTGCCACCATTCCCAGAGTTCCCCAGATGTCTCAGTCCATTCCAGGGAAACCTGTTTTCCCTGCACTGCCTCGACTTTCAAGCTGATTATCGACTCACACCATGGTGGCACGTGGGACAGCCCTGTGGGAAAGCCTCGTGGAAAAACCTCGTGGGAAAGCCTCGAGGGAAAGCCACATATCCCTTGATCTACGCGAAGGGAAGCATGACACCCCTGCTACAGCTCGGGAGGAAACGCACGTGCATGCCCCCACACGAGACGAGGACTGACTCCCCTGGGGAGACTCCAGAAGTGCCCCAAGATCCATGTCAGCACAGAACAGGAATCCTCAAGTTCCGGCACCAATTCCACAGAAGGTTTAGGCCCTGGCACCGATCGGGAGAGAAATCCCGAGAGGCCCCCGAGCAACTCGCATGGGGACTGGCCTTTCCTGAGGCCACCAGAGCGGGTCCCTGAGGTCCCCGTCGTAAGTCGAGAGCACCTGCCGCAACTCGAGAAATTCCAGGAGGTTCTCCCCTCCAGGCGAGATGAGGCCCATTTCCGCTGAGGCGTCTCGAGGCTAATCACACCAAACCTCTGGAACTTCCAAAGGGTCCTTCACACCCTTGCTGCAACTCAAGAAGTTCCCCGACATACCCGTCTCCACTCGAGAGGAAGCACGAAAGTCCCTCCCACATCCAGAGGAGCCTCGTTTTCGCCTCCTAGGTCGAGAGGAGGGATCCTTTCCCTGCGTGGTCGGGCAAGAATTCCTGGCGTTCTCGTCGCATCTCAAGAAGAGGCGCTTTCCACAGGAAAGGCGAGAGGAACTCCAGGGTCGTGCCACCATTCCCAGAGTCTCCCAGATGTCTCGGTCCATTCCAGGGAAACCTGTTTTCCCTGCACTGCCTGGACTTTCAAGCCGAGGATCGACTCACACCAAGGTGGCACGTGGGACAGCCCTGTGGGAAAGCCTCATGGGAAAGCCTCGTGGGAAAGCCTCGAGGGAAAGCCACAGATCCCTTGTTCCACGCGAAGGGAAGCGTGACACTGCTGCTACAGCTCGGGAGGAAATTGCACGTGCATGCCCCCACTCGTAACGAGGACTGACTGCCCTGGGGAGACTCCAAGAAGTATCCCAAGATCCATGTCAGCACTGGAGAGGACTCCTCAGCTTCTGGCACCGACTCCACACAAGGTCTTAGGCCCCAGCATCGACGGGAGAGGAATCCCGAGAGGCCCCTGCGCAACTCGCATGGGGACTGGCCTTTCCTGAGGCCACCAGAGCGGGTCCCTGAGGTCCCCGTCGTAAGTCGAGAGCACCTGCCGCAATTCGAGAAAATCCAGGAGGTTCTCCCTTCCAGGAGAGATGAGGCCCTTTCTGCTGAGATATCTCAAGGCTAATCACAACCTAACCACTGGAACTTCCAAAGGGTCCTTCACACCCTTGCTGCAACTCAAGAAGTTCCCCGACATACCCGTCTCCACTCGAGAGGAAGCACGAGGTCCCGCCCACATCCAGAGGAGCCCCGTTTCCGCCTCCTAGCTCGAGAGAAGGGATCCTTTCCTTGCGTGTTCTGGATGAATTTCCGGCGTTCCCGTCGCATCTCAAGATGAGGCGCTCTCCACAGGAAAGGCGAGAGGAACTCCAGGGTCGTGCCACCATTCCCAGAGTCCCGCAGAGGCTCACGTCCATTCCAGGGAAACCTGTTTTCCCTGCACTGCCTCAACTTTCATGCCGAGGATCGACTCACATCACGGTGGCACGTGGGACAGCCCTGTGGGAAAGTCTCGTGGGAAAGCCTCGTGGGAAAGCCTCGACGGAAAGCCTCAGATCCCTTGATCCACGCGAAGGGAATCATGACGCCGCTGCTACAGCTCGGGAGGAAACCGCACGTGCATGCCCCCACTCGTAACGAGGACTGACTACCCTGGGGAGACTCCAGAAGAATCCCAAGATCCATGTCAGCACTGGAGAGGAATCCTCAGGTTCCGGCACGGATCCACACAAGGTCTTAGGCCCCGCATCGACGGGAGAGGAATCCCGAGAGGCCAATAAGCAACTCGCACGGAGAGTGGCCTTTCCTGAGGCCACCAGATACGGTCCCTGTGGTCCCCGTCGTAAATCGAGAGCACCTACCGCAACTCGAGAAAATCCTTTAGGATTTCTCCCCTCCAGGCTAGATGAGGCCCATTTCCGCTGAGGCGGCTCGAGGCTAATCACATCTAACCTTTGGATCTTCCATAGGGTCCTTCACACCTTTGCTGCAACTCAAGAAGTTCCCCGACATACCCTTGTCCACTCGAGAGGAAGCGCGAGCGTCCCTTGCACATCCAGAGGAGGCCCTTTTCCTCCTTGTAGCTCGAGATGGAGGGATCCTTTCCCTGCGTGGTCTGGAAAGAATTCCCGGCATTCCCGTCGCATCTCAAGAGGAAGCGCTTCTGCACAGGAAAGGCGAGAGGAACTCCAGGGTCGTGCCACCAATCCAAGAGTCCCCAGAGGACTGAGTCCATTCCAAAGGAAACTCTTTTACCCTGCACTGCCTTGACTGTCACGCCGAGGATCGACTCACACCACGGTGGCACGTGGGACAGCCCTGTGTGTTAGCCTCGTGGGAAAGCCTCATGGGAAATCCTACAGGGAAAGCCACACATCCCTTGATCCACCCGTCGGGTAGCATGACACTGCTGCCACCTTTAGGGAGGAAAGCCACGTGCATTTCCCCACTCGAGACGAGGACTGACTCCCCTGGGGAGAGTCCAGAAGTACCCAAAAAATCCACGTCAGCACTGGAGAGGAATCCTCAGTTTCCTGTCCCAACTCAACACAAGGTCTTCGACTCGGGAAATGCAAGCATTTAAAAGATCTCTCCTTTGGAGCCTCGAGGGGGATCGGGGCTTCTCTGGATGTGGGCGGGACCTCGTTTTTCCTTTGAGTGTAGACGGGTGTGTCGGGAAAGCTCTTGAGTTGCAGCAAGTGTGTGAAGGAACCATTGGAAGTTCCAGAGGTTAGGTGTGCTTAGCCTCTAGATGCGTCAGTGGAAATAGGCCTCATTTTGCTGTAGGGGAGAACCTCCTGGATTTTCTCGAGTTACGGCAGGTGCTCTCGAATTACCGGGGACCTCAGGGACCCGGTCTCGTGGCCTCAGGAAAGGCCAGTCCCCATGCAAGTTGCCAGGGGACTCTCGTGATTCCTCTTGGGTCGATGCCGGGGCCTAAGACCTTGTGTGAACTCGTGTGGGCATGCACGTGCGCTTCCTCCCGAGCTGTGCAGCAGTGTCACGCTTCCTAACGCCGTGGTCAAGGATCTGTAGCTTTCACTCAAGTCTTTCCTTCAAGCTTTCCCAAGAGTC
>NW_017213062.1:0-15983 GCF_001704415.2 Capra hircus | reverse complement strand
ATTCTCGTCTTACGACGGGGACCTCAGGACCCACTCTGGTGGCCTCAGGAAAGGCCAGTCCCCCATGCGAGTTGCTCGGGTCTCTCGGGATTCCTCTCCCGTCGATGCCAGGGCCTAAGACCTTGAGTGGGAGTCAGTGCCGGAACCTGAGGATTCCTCTCCAGTGCAGATATGGATCTTGGGGACTTCTGGAGTCTCCCCAGGGGCGTCAGACCTCGGCTCGAGTGGGGCATGCACGTGCGCTTTCCTCCGAGCTGTAGCAGCAGTGTCACCCTTCTTCGCCATGAATCAAGGGATCTGTGGCTATCCTCGAGGCTTTCCACGAGGCTTTTCCACGGGGCTGTCCCACGTGCCACCGTGGTGTGAGTCGATCCTCGGCTTGCAAGTCGAGGCAGTGCGGGGAATACAGGCTTCCCTGGACTGGAGTGAGACATCTGGGGGACTCTGGGAATGGTGGCATGTCCCTGGATATCCTCTTGCCTTTCTTTGGAGAGCGCCTCCTCTGAGATGCCGGGAACGCCGGGAATTCTTTCCCGCCACGCAGGGAAAGGATCCCTCCTCTCGAGCTAGGAGCGGAAAACGGGGCTCCTCTGGATATGGGCGGGACTCTCGTGCTTCCTCTCGGGTGGAGACGGTATGTCGGGGAACTTCTTGAGTTGCAGCAAGGGTGAGAAGGACCCTTTGGAAGTTCCAGAGTTAGGTGTGATTAGCCTCGAGACGCCTCAGCGGAAATGGGCCTCATCTCGCCTGGAGGGAGAACCTCCTGGATTTTCTCGAGTTGCGGCAGGTGCTCTCGACTTTGCTACGGGACCTCAGGGACCCGCTCTGGTGGCCTTGGAAGGCCAGTCCCCATGCGAGTTGCTCGGGGGCCTCTTCGGGATTCCTCTCCCGTCGATACCGGGGCTAAGACTTGTGTGGAGTCGGTGGCCAGAACCTGAGGATTCCTCTCCAGTGCTGACATGGATCTTGGGGTACTTACTGGAGTTTTCCCAGGGAGTCATTCCTCGTACGACTGGGGGCATGCACGTGCGCATTCCTCCCAAGCTGTAGCAGCAGTGTCACGCTACCTTCATGTGGATCAAGGGATCTGTGGCTTTCCCTCGAGGATTTCACACGAGGCTTTCCCACAGGGCTGTCTGTTCCACGTGCCACCGTGGTGTGAGTCGATACTCGGCTTGAAAGTCGAGGCAGTGCAGGGAAAACAGGTTTCCTGGAATGGACTGAGATATCTGGGGGACTCTGGGAATGGTGGCACGACCCTGGAATTCCTCTCACCTTTCCTGTGGAGAGGGCCTCCTCTTGAGATGCGACGGGAACGCCGGGAATTCTTTCCCGACACACAGGGGAAAGGAATCCCTCCTCTCGAGCTAGGAGGCTGGAAACGCGGGCTCCTCTGGATGTGGGCAGGGACTCTTCGTGCTTCCTCTCGAGTGGAGACGGATATGTCGGGGGAACTTCTTCGAGATTGCAGGCAAGGTGTGTGAAGGACCCTTATGGAAGTTCCCAGAGGTTAGGTGTGATTAGCCTCGAGACGCCTCAACTTAAATGGGCCTCATCTCGCCTGGAGGGGAGAACCTCCTGGATTTTCTCGAGTTGCGGCAGGTGCTCTCGACTTACGACGGGGACCTCAGGGACCCGCTCTGGTGGCCTCAGGAAAAGCCAGTCCCCATGCGAGTTGCTCGGGGGCCTCTCGGAATTCCTCTCCCGTCTGATGCTGCGGCTAAGACTTTGTGTGGTGTCGGTTGCCGGAACCTGAGGTTTCCTCTCCAGTGCTGACATGGATCTTGGGGTACTTCTGGAGTCTGTCCCAGGGGAGTCATTCCTCGTACCGACTGGGGGCATGCACGTGCGCTTTCCTCCCGAGCTGTAGCAGCAGTGTCACGCTACCTTCGCGTGGATCAAGGGATCTGTGGCTTTCCCTCGAGGCTTTCCCACGAGGCTTTCCCACGAGGCTTTCCCACAGGGCTGTCCCACGTGCCACCGTGGTGTGAGTCGATCCTCGCAGTTGAAAGTCGAGGCTAGTGCAGGGAATGGATTGAGACAACTGGGGAACTCTAGGGAATGGTGGCCACGACTCTAGGAGTTCCTCTCGCCTTTCCTGTGGAGAGCGCCTCCTCTTGGAGATGCGAGCGGGAACGCGGGAATTCTTTACCCTCCACGCAGGGAAATGGATCCCTCCTCTCGAGCTATGCAGGCGGAAACGGGGCTCCTCTGGATGTGGGCCGGAACTCTCGTGCTTCCTCTCGCGTGGAGAGCGAGTAGTGTCGGGGAACTTCATTGCAGTTGCAGCAAAGGGTGTGTAAGGACGCTTTTCGGAAGTTCCAGATGTTAGGTGTTTTAGTCTCGAGACGTCTCAGCGGAAATGCGCCTCATCTCGCCTGGAGGGGAGAACCTCCTGGATTTTCTCGAGTTGCGGCAGGTGCTCTCGACTTACCGACGGGCACCTCAGGGACCCTGCTCTGGTGGCCTGCAGGAAAGGACCAGTCCCCATGCGAGTTGCTCCGTGGCCTCTCGGGATTCCTCTCCCGTTCGATGCCGTGGCCTAAAGATCTTGTGTGGGTCGGTCCTGGAACCTGAGCATTCCTCTCCAGTGCTGACATGGATCTTGGGGTTCTTCTGGGAATCTCCCCAGGGGAGTCAGTCCTCGATTCGAGTGGGGGCATTGAAGAGCGCTTTCCTCCCGAGCTGTAGCAGCAGTGTCATTCTTCCCGTCGAGTGGATCAAGGGATCAGTGGCTTTCTCACGAGGCTTTCCCACAGGGCTGTCCCACGTGCCACCGTGCTGTGAGTCGATCCTCGGCTTGAAAGTCGAGACAGTGCAGGGAAAACAGGTTTCCCTGGAATTGACTGAGATATCTGGGGTATTCTGGGAATGGTGGCACGACCCTGGAGTGCCTCTCACCTTTCCTGTTGAGAGCGCCTCCTCCTGAGTTGTGACGGGAAGACCGGGAATTCTTTCCTGACCACGCAGGGAAAGGATACCACCTCTCTAGCTGTGAGGCGGAAACGGGGCTCCTCTGGGTGTGGGCGGGACTCTCGTGCTTCCTCTCGAGTGGAGACGGGTATGTCGGGGAACTTCTTGAGTTGCAGCAAGGGTGTGAAGAACCCTTTGGAAGTTCCAGAGGTTTAGGTGTGATTAGCCTGGAGACGCCTCAGCGGAAATGGGCCTCATCTTGCCTGGAGGGGAGAACCTCCTGGATTTTTTCGAGTTGGGACAGGTGATCTTGACTTAAGACGAGGACCTGAGGGACCCGCTCTGGTGGCCTCAGGAAAGGCCATTCCCCATGCGAGTTGCTCGGGGGCCTCTCGGGATTCCTCTCCCGTCGATGCCGGGGCCTAAGACCTTGTGTGGAGTCGGTGCCGGAACCTGAGGATTCCTCTCCAGTGCTGACATGGATCTTGGCGTCCTTAAAGGCGAGATGAGGCCCATTTGCGCTGAGGCGTCTCGACGCTAATCACACCTAAGATCTGGAACTTCCAAAGGGTCCTTCACACCCTTGCTGCAGCTCAAGAAGTTCCCCGACATACCCGTCTCCACTCGAGAGGAAGAACGGGAGTCCCGCCCACATCCAGAGGAGCCCCGTTTCCGTCTCCTAGCTCGAGAGGTGGGATCCTTTCCCTTCGTGTTCGGTAAAGAATTCCCGGCGTTCCCAGTCGCATCTCAAGAGTAGGCGCTCTCCACAGGAAAGTTGAGAGGTACTCCAGGGTCGTGCCACCATTCCCAGAGTACACCAGATGTCTCAGTCCATTCCAGGGAAGCCTGTTTTCCCTGCACTGTCTCGACTTTCAGGACGAGGATCGACTCACACCACGGTGGCACGTGGGACAATCCTGTGGGAAAGTCTCGTGGGAAAGCCTCGTGGGAAAGCCTCGATGGAAAGCCTCAGATCCCTTGATCCACGCGAAGGGAAGCATGACGCCGCTGCTACAGCTCGGGAAGAAACCGCACGTGCATGCCCCCACTCGTAACGAAGACTGACTCCCCTGGGGAGACTCCAGAAGAACCCCAAGATCCATGTCAGCACTGGAGAGGAATCCTCTGGTTCCGGCACGGATCCACACAAGGTCTTAGGCCCCGGCATCGACGGGAGAGGAATCCCGAGAGGCCAATAAGCAACTCGCACGGAGAGTGGCCTTTCCTGAGGCCACCAGATAGGGTCCCTGTGGTCCCCGTCGTAAATCGAGAACACCTACCGCAACTCGAGAAAATCCTGGAGATTCTCCCCTCCAGGCTAGATGAGGCCCATTTCCGCTGAGGCGACTCGAGGCTAATCACATCTAACCTTTGGAACTTCCATAGGGTCCTTCACACCCTTGCTGCAATTCAAGAAGTTCCCCGACATACCCTTGTCCACTCGAGAGGAACCGCGAGCGTCCCTTGCACATCCAGAGGAAGCCATTTTCCTCCTTGTAGCTCGAGATGAGGGATCCTTTCCCTGCGTGTTCGGGAAAGAATTCCCGGCATTCCCGTCGCATCTCAAGAGGAAGTGCTCTCCACAGGAAAGGCGAGAGGAACTCCAGGGTCGTGCCACCATTCCAAGAGTCCCCCAGAGGACTGAGTCCATTCCAAAGGAAACTCTTTTACCTGCACTGCCTTGACTGTCACGCCGAGGAT
The DNA here is from genome assembly GCF_001704415.2 of Capra hircus. Taxonomy (NCBI): domain Eukaryota; kingdom Metazoa; phylum Chordata; class Mammalia; order Artiodactyla; family Bovidae; genus Capra; species Capra hircus. The sequence continues at coordinate 11,369 of NW_017213062.1, read as the reverse complement.
CGACTCACACCACGGTGGCACGTGGGACAGCCCTGTGTGTTAGCCTCGTGGGAAAGCCTCATGGGAAATCCTACAGGGAAAGCCACACATCCCTTGATCCACCCGTCGGGTAGCATGACACTGCTGCCACCGTTAGGGAGGAAAGCCCACGTGCATTTCCCCACTCGAGACGAGGACTGACTCCCCTGGGGAGAGTCCAGATGTACCCAAAAATCCACGTCAGCACTGGAGAGGAATCCTCAGTTTCCGGTCCCAACTCATCACAAGGTCTTCGACTCGGGAAATTCAAGCAGTTAAAAGATCTCTCCTTTGGAGCCTCGAGGGGGAATCGGGGCTTCTCTGGATGCGGGTGGGACCCTCGTGCTTCCTTTGAGTGTAGACGGGTATGTCGGGAAAGCTCTTGAGTTGCAGCAAGTGTGTGAAGGAACCATTGGAAGTTCCAGAGGTTAGGTGTGCTTAGCCTCTAGATGCGTCAGTGGAAATAGGCCTCATTTTGCCTGTAGGGGAGAATCTCCTGGATTTTCTCGAGTTACGGCAGGTGCTCTCGAATTACGACGGGGACCTCAGGGACCCGGTCTCGTGGCCTCAGGAAAGGCCAGTCCCCATGCAAGTTGCCAGGGGGACTCTCGGGATTCCTCTTGGGTCGATGCCGGGGCCTAAGACCTTGTGTGGAGTCGAGCCGGATCCTGAGGATTCCTCTCCAGTGCTGACATGGTTCTTGGGGTACTTCTGGAGTCTCCCCAGGGAAGTCAGTCCTCGTCTCGAGTGTGGGCATGCACGTGCGCTTTCCTCCCGAACTGTAGCAGCAGTGTCACGCTTCCTAACGCGTGGTCAAGGGATCTGTAGCTTTCACTCAAGTCTTTCCTTCAAGGCTTTCCCAAGAGTCTTTCCCACAGGGCTGTCCCACCTGCCACCATGGTGTGAGTCGATCCTCGGCTTGAAAGTCGAGGCAGTGCAGGGAAAACAGGTTCCTCTGGAATGGACTGAGACATCTGGGGGACTCTTGGAATGGTGGTACGACCCTGGAGTTCCGCTCGCCTTTCCTGTGGAGAGCGCCTCCTCTTGAGATGGGACGGGAACGCCGGGAATTCTTTTCCGACCAAGCAGGGAAAGGATCCGTCATCTCGAGGTCCGAGGCAGAAACGGGGCTCCTCTGGATGTGGGCAGGACCCTCGTGCTTCCTCTGGAGTGGAGACGGTATGTCGGGGAACTTCTTGAGTTTCAGCAAGGTTGTGAAGGAACCTTTGGAATTTCCAGAGTTTAGGTGTGATTAGCCTCGAGAGCCTCAGCGGAAATTGGCCTCATCTTGCCTGGAGGGGAGAACCTCCTGGATTTTCTCGAATTGTGGCAGGTGTTCTCAACGTACGCTGGGACCTCAGGGACCCGCTCTGGTGGCGTCAGGAAAGGCCAGTTCCCATCCGAGTGGCTACGGGGCCTCTCGGGATTCCTCTCCCGTCGATGGTGGCGCCTAAGACCTTGTGTGAAGTCGAGGCCGGTACCTGAGGATTCCTCTCCCGTGCTGACATGGTTCTTGGGGTACTTCTTGAGTCTCCCCAGGGGTGTCAGTCCTCTTCTCAGCGGGATCATGCAAGAACGCTTACCTCCCGAGCTGCAGTAGCAGTGTCACGCTGCCCGTCGCGTGGATCAAGAGATCTGTGTCTTTCCCTCGAGGTATTTCCCAAGGGGCTTTCCCTCGAGGCTTTCCCACGAGGCTTTCCCACATCGTTGTCCCACGTGCCACCGTGGTGCCAGTCGATCCTCGGCGTGAAAATCAAGGCAGTGCAGGGAAAACAGGTTCCTCTGGAATGGACTGAGACATCTGGGGGACTCTTGGAATTGTGGCACGACCCTGGAGTTCCTCTCGCCTTTCCTGTGGAGAGCGCCTCTTCTTGAGATGCGGTGGGAACGCCGGGAATTCTTTCCCGACCAAGCAGGGAAAGTGCCGTGGTCCAGCCCCGGTGGATCCAGGGTGATTCGAAGGTGGGGACGTAGTCATTGTCTTTGGAAATATACATATTTAATCCCAGATATAAAGAGATTAGAAATGGATAGTGTAGTAGGAAGATTATTGGAGAAAAAGAGGCTGAATAACTTGGATTACGTGGAATAGCATCCATCCTCCAGTAGAGAATTCAGCCAGAAAAACGGGAGCAAAAAAGAAGCGACATGGGGGAATCAGTCTTTCCGGAAACTGATCTGATTTCTTTATTTTTGGTTTTGCTTGTATACCTCTTGTTACACATAGGGATGAATACAGAGTCACGCAGGAGTCGGCATCCTGACCTTTATCAAAATCAGGTGCTTCACATAAATGTATAAAAAAAAGGTCTTAGGGATCTTACATCATCTTCTGGCCATGAATGAGACCTGCTGACATTTTATGATCCTTTCTTTCTGATAACCAAATAAACTTATTTCTTCCAAGGGTGTTTTTTCTTAAACCAGGCACCACCCTCCAAATAAAGTTACATTCCTATAGGGTGAGGGTGTAGTGAGTTACAATCAAGAAAGGAATTTATTTAACCCAAGGTTAACATGATTAGTCTTAAAGGTGAATTCTTATTTCTCCTATATGCTTAAAGGTTAATACTTATTTCTCCTATATACTAGTTATATTCATTATAAGGGTAGGGAACATGGAGATTTATCAGCAAACATCAGCCTAACAAATGAAAATCCTTTCATCAATTCTCCCCTTAAGATCTATTTAGTCTTAAGATATGATAAAGTTACATTCTTACATAGAAAGGACACAGTGTTATATAACAAAGTACAGTGATCTATTACAAAAGTGAAAATCCATTAACTCAAAAAGTCTAGTATTGCTAACATCAAAAACTGCTATATTTCCTTTGCTATATTCCAAATACATTGATTAATATATTCCCAAGTGCCTAAGGATATGGAGGCCTGGTGGCAATCATTGACTCAACAAGAAGAAAAAGTCCTATGCTAATTAAGACTCTCAAAATACTCCAAAACTCTCTGTGCTGTTTACAGTTGAGAGGTAGTAAACAATCTTGCGCCTAGTGGCAGCAGTATGGATAATCCTGTCACACAAGCTGGTCTGTCAGCAGAGAGGTTTGACCTAAAATATCCTTGTCCCACCCAGAGCAGGGAATTAGCAGCAATTTTTGACACAACAAATGAAGAACCCTTCACCAATATAATTCCTAACCAACTATACTAATAATTTCTAACTCCCAAAATAATTTGCCTTTAGTAAGTCTAAAACATCTCATGCCTCTCAGGTTGGGAGGCTGTAAACAATCACATGTGGCCGGACAAACCTATAAAGGTGGGCTAGATAACCTTCAGAGGAGTCAGCAAGCTGAAACACTCTTGTCATGCCCAAGAATATTTATTGCCTTGAAGCTGCACGTTTACTTCTTCTCCGAGAGAAACAGTTATGGGGGAGAGCCCCCGTAAAGTCAGAAGTGTAGGTGAGAGCATAAAACAGACTCTGGTTTTGGGGTTCGATGCTCGGGAACAGGGGGTTACCTGAGGCTTGATCACGCCTTTGCGCATGCCAAGCCTCCTTCCTCATGACATTTGCCATAGGCGGAATTCCTCACGCTGGCCCCCAGAAGGAAAGGATCCCTCATCTCGAGCGACGAGGCCGAAACGCGCCTCCTGTGGATGTGGGGGGGACCATCTTGCTTATTCTCGAGTGGAGACGGGTATGTCGGGGAACTTCTTGAGTTGCAGAAAGGGTGTAAAGTACCTTTTGGAAGTTCCAGAGGTTAGGTGTGATTAGCCTCGAGACACCTCAGTGGAAATGGGCCTCATCTCGCCTGGAGGGGAGAACCTCCTGGATTTTCTCGAGTTGCGGCAGGTGCTCTCGACTTACGACGGGGACCTCAGGGGCCAGCTCTGGTGGCCTCAGGAAAGGCCAGTCCCCATTCAAGTTTCTAGGGGGCCTCTCAGGATTCCTCTCCTGTCGATGCCGGGGCCTAAGACCTTGTGTGAAGTCGGGGCTGGAACCTGAAGATTCCTCTCCAGTGCTGACATGGATCTTGTGGTACTTCTGGAGTCTCCCCAGGGGAGTCAGTCCTCGTCTCGAGTGGGGGCATGCACGTGCGCTTTCCTCCCGAGGGGTAGCAGCAGTGTCACGCTTCCCGTCGCGTGGATCAAGGGATCTGTGGCTTTCCCTCTAGGCTTTCCCATGAGGCTTTCCCACAGGGCTGTCCCACATGCCACCTTGGTGCGAGACGATCCTCGGCGTGAAAGTCGTGGCAGTGCAGGGAAAACAGGTTCCTCTGGAATGGACTGAGACATCTGGGGAACTCTTGGAATGGTGGCACGACCCTGGAGTTCCTCTGGCCTTTCCTGTGGAGAGCACTTCCTCTTGAGATGCGACGGGAACGCCAGGAATTCTTTCCCGACCACGCAGGGAAAGGATCCCTCCTCTCTAGATACGAGGCGGAAACGGGGCTCCTCTGGATGTGGGCGGGACCCTCGTGCTTCATCTCGAGTGGAGACGGGTATGTCGGTGATCTTCTTGACTTGCAGCAGGGGTGTCAAAGACCCTTTGGAAGTTCCAGAGGTTAGGTGTGATTAGCCTCGAGATGCCTCAGGGGAAATGGGCCTCATCTCGCCTGGAGGGGAGAACCTCCTGGATTATCTTGAGTTGGAGCAGGTGCTCTCATCTTAGGATGGGGACCTCAGGGACCCGCTCCTGTGGCCTCAGAAAAGGCCAGTGCCCATGGGAGTTGCTAGGGGGCCTCTCAGGATTCCTCTCACGTCGATGCCGGGGCCTAAGACCTTGTGTGGAGAGCCCGAGCGGAGGCGGCGCGGAGCGTTTCGGTTCTCAGTGCCTGGGGCACCGGTGTGTGGTGTGAGGCTGCGGCGGAGCCTCTACACTGAAGGTGCGAGAGGTTGGCAGCTTCGATTGAAGCACATCGAGCGGCGACAGCAGTGAAAGTCATGAGCGACAGCGGCGAGGAGAACTATGGCGAGGGGGAATCCCGTTCTGCTTCCAGAAGCGGAAGTGCTCATGGATCTGGGAAATCTGCAAGTCATACCCCTGCAAGGTCTCGCTCCAAGGAAGATTCCAGGCGTTCCAGATCAAAGTCCAGGTCCAGATCGGAATCTAGGTCTAGATCCAGAAGAAGTTCTCGGAGGCATTATACAAGGTCACGATCTCGGTCCCGGTCCCATAGAAGATCTCGTAGCAGATCTTACAGCAGAGATTATCGAAGACGGCATAGCCACAGTCATTCTCCCATGTCTACTCGCTGGCGTCATGTTGGGAATCAGGCAAATCCTGATCCTAACTGTTGTCTTGGAGTATTTGGATTGAGCTTGTATACTACAGAAAGAGATCTAAGAGAAATGTTCTCTAAATATGGCCCAATTGCTGATGTATCTATTGTATATGACCAGCAGTCTAGACGTTCAAGAGGATTTGCCTTTGTATACTTTGAAAATGTAGATGATGCCAAGGAAGCAAAAGAGCGTGCCAATGGAATGGAGCTTGATGGATGTAGGATCAGAGTTGACTTCTCCATTAACGAAAAGACCACATACTCCAACAGCAGGAATTTACATGGGGAGACCTACCTATGGCAGCTCACGCCGTCGAGATTACTATGACAGAGGATATGATCGAGGCTATGATGATCGGGACTATTACAGCAGATCGTACAGAGGAGGAGGAGGAGGAGGAGGAGGATGGAGAGCTGCTCAAGACAGGGATCAGAAATACAGAAGACGGTCACCTTCTCCCTACTATAGTCGTGGAGGATACAGATCACGTTCCAGATCTCGATCATACTCACCTCGTCGCTATTAAAGCATGAAGATGAAGACTTTCTGAAACCTGCCCTAGAGTTGGGATATTGTTTGTGGACAATATTTTTTATTGTCTCCTGTTTAAAAAGTGAACAGTGCCTGGTGAAGTTAGGTGACTTTTACACCTTTTATGATGACTACTTTTGGTGGAGTTGAAATGCTGTTTTCATTCTGCATTTGTGTAGTTCGGTGCTTTGTTCAAAGTTAAGTGTTTTCAGAAAAGTATGTTTTACATGTATTTTTTTACAGTCTAAAATTTTGACTGCTGAGAAGTTTCTATTGTACAGAACTTCATTTAAATGGTTTTTCTACTGAATACAGGGTATTCTGAAGATTGAAGCCTGTGTGTAAAATGCTACCAAATGGCAAAAAGCAACAATAACGTTTGGTTTTTACTTTTCTTTCTAACATATCAATGCTTAGGAGAACTGTTCTGATTAGATTGTCAGTAGTAAATTAAAGAAAAAAATGCCCGTTTTCCTCGAGTCCATGAAACATACCATACTTAATATACCTGCAGTTAAGTGATAAAAATTACGCTCTGTAACTCTATACTGCTAGTGTTAAAAACTAAAGATCTTTCAATACAGCAAATGCTTAATGCTTATATAAATGTGACTTTGTCAGCCTTTATGTAATCTGTATTATACATAGCAGGGAATAAGATGAGTTGCACAATGTATGCTTTAAAAAGGCTATTTCTTAAAGCTGTTAGAAGGGGATAATGGTATTTCAATTAGTAATCAGCAAGTGAAAATAATATTCCACCACAATATGTACTCTTGTTCTTCTAGCTTTTAAGACTATATGGAAAAACTGGGTGCTTCAGAGTTTTGAGAAAAAAGAAGGGAACACTACACCTGTGTTGTGGATGATCTGAAGACTTTGCCTGTTCATTTTTTAAATACTACTTTCAGGTTCTTTGCTTACCAAAGGAGGCCCAATTTCACTCAAAAGTTTTGAGAACTGTGTTTAAATAAATGCAAAGAAAAGAGTAAAAAGGAAAGGAAAAAAAAGACCTTGTGAGGAGTTGGGGCAGGAACCTGAGGATTCCTCTACAGTGCTGACATGGATCTTGGGGTACTTCTGGAGCCCCCACCAGGGAAGTCAGTCTTCGTCTTCGAATGGGGGCATGCACGTGCGCTTTCCTCCCGAGCTGTAGCAGCAGTGTCACGCTTCTCGGTCGCGTGGATCAAGTGATCTGTGGCTTTTCCTCCAGGCTTTACCACGAGGCTATCCCAGAGGGCTGTCCCACATGCCGCCGAAAGTGTGAGTCGAACCTCGGCCGTGAAAGTCGAGGCAGTGCAGGGAAAACAGGTTCCTCTGGAATGGACTGAGACATCTAGGGGACTCTTGGAATGGTGGCACGACTCTGGAGTTCCTCTCGCATTTCCTGTGGAGAGCGCCTCCACTTGAGATGCGACGGGAAGGCAGGGAATTTTTCCGACGACGCAGGGAAAGGATCCCAATCTCGGGCTACGAGGCGGAAAGGGGCTCCTCTGCATGTGGGCGGGACCCTCGTGGCTTCCTATCGAGAGGAGACGGGTATGTCGGGGAACTTCTTGAGTGGCAGCAAGGGTGTGAAGGACCCTTTGGAAGTTCCAGAGGTTAGGTGTGATTAGCCTCCAGAGGCTTCAGCGGAAATGGGCCTCATCTCGCCTGGAGGGGAGAACCTCCTGCATTTTCTCGAGTTGCGGCAGGTGCTCTCGACTTACGACGGGGACCTCAGGGACCCGCTCTGGGCCGTCAGGAAAGGCCAGTCCACATGCGAGTTGCTCGGGGGCCTCTCGGGATTCCTCTACCATCGATGCCGGGGGCCTAAGACCTTGTGTGGAGGTCGGTGCCGAACCTGAGGATTCCTCTGCAGTGCTGAAAAGGATCTTGGGTTACTTCTGGAGTCTCCCCAGGGGAGTCAGTCCTCGTTTTGAGTGGGCGCATGCACGTGCGCTTACCTCCGGAGCTGTGGCAGCAGTGTCATGCTTCCCTTCGCCTGGATCAAGGGATCTGTGGCTTTCCCACGAGGCCTTTCCCACAGGGATATCCACGTGCCACCGTGGTGTGAGTCGATCGATGGCTTGAAAGTCAACGAGTGCAAGGAAAACATGTTTCCTGGAATGGACTGAGACATCTGGCGAATCTGGGAAGGTGGCAGGACCCTGGACTTCTCTCGACTTTCCTGTGGGAGCTCCTCCTCTTGAGATGCGACGGAAGCGGAATTCTTTCCCGACCACGGAGGGAAAGGATCCCTCCTCTCGAGCTACGGAGGCGGAAACGGTGCTCCTCTGTATGTGGGCGGGACTCTCGTGCTTCCTCTCGAGTGGAGACGGCTATGTCGGGGAAATTCTGGATTTGCAGCAAGGGTGTAAAGGACCCTTTGGAAGTTCCAGAGGTTAGGTGTGATTAGCCTCGAGACGCCTCAGTGGAAATGGTCCTCATGTTGCCAGGAGGGGAGAACCGCCTGGATTTTCTCGAGTTGCGGCAGGTGCTCTCGACTTTTCGACGGGGACCTCAGGGACCCGCTCTGGTGGCCTCAGGAAAGGCCAGTTCCCCACGCGAATTGCTCGGGGGCCTCTCGGGATTCCTCTCCAGTCTATGCTGGGGCCTAAGAACTTGTGTGGATTCAGTGCCGAAACCTGAGGATTCCTCTGTAGTGCTGACATGGATCTTGGGGTACTTCTGGAGTCTCCCCAGGGGAGTCAGTCCTCGTCTCGAGAGGGGGCCATGCACGTGCCGCTTTCCTTCCGAGCTGTAGCAGCAGTGTCACGCTTCCCGACGAGTGGATCAAGGGATCTGTGGCTTTCTCTCGAGGCTTTCCCACCGAGGCTTTCCCACGAGGCTTTCCCACAGTGCTGTCCCACGTGCCACCGCGGTGTGTGTCGATCCTTGGCTTGAAAGTCGAGGCAGTGCAGGGAAAACAGGTTTCCCTGGAATGGACTGAGACATCTGGGGGAGTCTGGAAATGGTGGCACGACACTGGGGTTCCTCTCGCCTTTCCTGTGGAGAGTGCCTCCTCTTGAAATGCGACGGGAACGCCGGGAATTCTTTCCCACTACGCAGGGAAAGGATCCACCTCTCAAGCTATGAGGCGGAAACGGGGCTCCTCTGGATGTGGGAGGGACTCTCGTGCTTCCTCTCGAGTGGAGACGGGTATGTCGAGGAACTTCTTGAGTTGCCAGCAAAGGTTGTGAAGGACCCTTTGGAAGTTCCAGAGGTTAGGTGTGATTAGCCTCCAGACGCCTCAGCGGAAATGGGCCTCATCTCGCCTGGAGGGGAGATCCTCCTGGATTTTCTCGAGTTGCCGGCAGGTGCTCTCGCCTTTTCGATAGGGACCTCAGGGACCCCGCTTGGTGGCCTCAGGAAAGGCCAGTCCCATGCGAGTTGCTCGCGGGCCCTCTCGGGATTCCTCTCCCGTTGATGCCGGGGCCTAAGACCTTGTGTGGAGTTTGGTTCTGGAACCTGAGGTTTCCTCTCCCATTGCTGACATGGATCTTGGGGTACTTTGGAGTCTCCCCAGGGGAGTCAGGTCTTGTCTCGAGTGGGGGCATGCACGTGCGCTTTCCTCCCTAGCTGTAGCAGCAGTAGTCACGCTTCCCTTCGAGTGGATCAAGGGATCAGTGGCTTTCCCTCGAGGCTTTCCCACGAGGCATTCCCAGGAGGCTTTCCCACAGGGCTGTCCCACGTGCCACCGTGGGTGTGAGTCGATCCTCGGCTTGAAAATCGAGGCAGTGCAGGGAAAACAGGCTTCCCTGGAATGGACTGAGACATATGGGGGATTCTGGGAATGGTGGCACGACCCTGGAGTTCTTGTCGCCTTTCCTGTGTAGAACCCCTCCTCTTGAGATGCGTCGGGAACGCTGGAATTCTTTCCCGACCACGCAGGGAAAGGATCCCTCCTCTTGAGCTAGGAGGCGGAAACGGGGCTTCTCTGGATGTGGCGGGACCCTCGTGCTTCCTCTCGTGTGGAGAGGGGTATGTCGGGTAACTTCTTGAATTTCAGCAAGGTGGGAGGGTCCCTTTGGAAGTTCCAGAGGTTAGTTGTGATTAGCCTCCGGACGCCTCAGCAGAAATGGGCCTCATCTCGCCTGGAGGGGACAACCTCCTGGATTTTCTCGAGTTGCGGCAGGTGCTCTCGACTTACCATGGTGTCCTCAGAGACCCGCTTTGGTGGCCTCAGGAAAGGCAAGTCCCCATGCGAGTTGCTCCTGAGCCTCTCAGGATTCCTCTGCCGTCCATGCCGGAGCCTAAGACCTTGTGTGGGGTCGGTGCCGGAACCTGAGGATTCCTCTCCAGTGCTGACATGGATCTTTGGGAACTTCTGGAGTCTCCCCAGGGGAGTCAGTCCTCGTCTCCAGTGGGGTCATGCATGTGCGCTTTCCTCCCGAGCTGTAGCAGCAGTGTCACGCTTCCCTTCGTGTGGATCAAGGGATCAGGGCTTTCCCTCGAGGCTTTCCCACGAGTCTTTCCCACAGGGCTGTCCCACGTGCCACCGTGGTGTGAGTCGATCCTCGGCTTGAAAGTCGAGGAAGTGTAAGAAAACAGCATTCCCTGGAATGGACTGAGACATCTGGGGACTCTTGGAATGGTGGCACGACCCTGGAGTTCCTCTCGCCTTTCTGAGAAGAGCGCCTCCTCTTGAGATGCGACAGGAACACGAGGAATTCTTTCCTCACCACGCAGGGAAAGGATCCCTCCTCTCGAGCTAGGAGGCGGAAACGGGGCTCTTCTGGATGTGGGCGGGACTCTCGAGCTTCCTCTCGAATGGAGACGTGTATGTGGGGAACTTCTTGAGTTGCAGCAAGGGTGTGAAGACCCTTTGGAATTTCCAGAGGTTCAGTGTGAATAGACTCGAGACCCTCAGGGGAAAAGGGCCTCATCTCGCCTGGAGGGGAGAACCTTCTGAATTGTCTCGACTTACGGCAGGTGCTCTTGACTTACGACGGGGACATCAGGGACCCGCTCTGGTGGCCTCAGGAAAGGCCAGTCCCCATGCGAGTTGCTCGGGGGCCTCTCGGGATTCCTCTCCCTTCGATGCCGGGGCTTAAGACTTGTGTGGAGTCGGTGCCGGAACCTGAGGATTCCTCTCCAGTGCTGACATGGACCTTGGGGTACTTCTGGAGTCTCCCCAGGGAGTCAGTCCTCGTCTCTAGTGGGCGCCTTCACGTGCACTCTCTTCTCGAGCTGTAGCAGCAGTGTCATGCTTCCCTCGCGTAGATCAAGTGATTTGTGGCTTTCCCTCGAGGCTTTCCCACGAGGCTTTTTCCCACCAAGGCTTTCCCACAGGGCTGTCCCACGTGCCACCGTGGTGTGAGTCGATCCTCGAGAGTGCCCGCGAAAAGGCGAGGCAGGCAGGCCGAAAACAGGTTCCCGGAAGTTGCGACTTAGACACGTGGAACTCGGGCGAAGAGGCAGACCCGGACGCCTCTCGCCTGCCTGGAAAGCCCTGCCGTCTGGACATGCCGACCAGGAACGACGAATTGCGTTGCCCATCCACGCACGGGCAAAGGAGTCCCCCGTGCTCAGCTAGGAGGCGCGAAACGAGGCCGCCGCGTGGGAGGTGGCGCGGGAAACGCGCGGGC
>NW_017213061.1:0-15985 GCF_001704415.2 Capra hircus | reverse complement strand
ATACCCGACCTAGGGGCCACAGGCACCTGTTTTGCTCGAGTGGGTCCTGGAGGGGTGCAGCATAGCAAGAGCTTAAAAATCCATCCAATTTGTCTTTTTTTTTTTACCTCGGAGAGAACGAGTTTGCTCCACCTCCACCCTTTGGCAGTGTGGAGGGAAGAGGGCACCACCCTCTCCCAAAGGGGACATAGGGCCTACCAGGAGAGAAAGGCCCCTTGAGGAGCTGAGCCCAGGTAGGCAGCCAGTGATGTCAAGCACACTCCCGCTGCTTGCTTCTTCATGGGCACTCCCACGATCTGCTAGGAATGTCTTTGCAAGGATCTCAAAGGGAAGGGGAGATACATGGCCCTGTCTCTGGAACTTCAGTCCTCTGAGCAGATCTGGAGGTCTTGAGTTGTATAAGCAAACCTGTTCCTTCCAAATAGAGGCTTGCAAACACACCCCCGGTGGTTGCCTCTTCTTCCCCGAAGAAGTCTTTCTTTCCCCACATGCTGCGAACTCCCTGTCCCAACCTCCAAGAATAGCGCTTCTTGCCATTCCTTTCTTAGAGGCAGTTATCCCTGAGCTTGGGGCCGTAGGGAGTAGCCCCACACTCACAGGAAAGGCAAAGACTCCTCCATACATCTCCTCTATCCCCTTTGCTCTGGAGGAGAGCTCTAGTGAGCCTAGGTCTTTCAGGAAAATTCTTGGCTTGGACAGGATCTCACCCTGTTTGTGAACCTGCATACCCAACCAGGGGCCACAGAGCACCTGTTTCAGTAAAGTGGGCCCTGAAAGGGTGCAGCCTAGCAAGAGCTTGAAAATCCATTCAATTGCTGTTTTTGTACCTCTGACAGAGCGAGCTTGGCTCCACCCTTTGGCAGTGAGGAGAAAAGAGGCATGACACCCTCCCCAAGGGGACATGGGGCCTACTTCGAGAGGAAAGGCCCCTTGTGGAGCTGAGGCCAGGAAGGCACACAGTCGTGTCAAACACACTCCCACTGCTTGCTTCTTCAGGGGCACTCCCGCTATCAGCTAGGAATGTCTTTGCAATGATCACAAAGGGAAGGGGAGATACAGGGCCCTGCTTCTGGACCTCCGGTGCTCTGAGCAAATCTCGAGGTCTCCCGTTGTTGGTCAAGGTCAAGGTCAAGTTCAAGGTCAAGTCAAGGTCAAGGTCAAGTTCAAGTTCAAGCTCAAGCAAGTTCAAGTTCAAGTTCAAGTTCAAGGTCAAGGTCAAAGTCAAGGTCAAGGTCAAGTCAAGTTCAAAGTGAAGTTCAAGGTCAAGGTCAAGTTCAAGTTCAAGGTCAAGTTCAAGTTCAAGTTCAAGTTTCAAGTTCAAGGTCAAGTCAAGTCAAGTTCAAGTTCAAGTTCAAGGTTCAAGTTCAAGTTCAAGTCAAGTCAAGTTCAAGGTCAAGTCAAGTTCAAGTCAAGTTCAAGTTCAAGTTCAAGTTCAAGTCAAGTTCAAGTCAAGTTCAAAGTCAAGTTCAAGTTCAAGTTCAAGGTCAAGTTGAAGTTGAAGTTCAAGTTCAAGGTCAAGTTCAAGTTCAAGTTCAAGGTCAAGGTCAAAGTTCAAGTTCAAGTTCAAGGTCAAGGTTCAAGTTCAAGGCAGGGCAAGGCCAAGCCCAAGACCAAGGCAAGGGCAACGGCAACGCCAAGGGCAAGGCCAAGGCCCAGGCCAAGGCAAAGGCCAAGGCCACCAAAGCGACGCCCAAACCCCGTAACGCCTGACAAAAGGCAGAAGCCACTAGGCCCCTGTGCAGAGGAAGCCACTGAAGGCAGCAAGGCCACAGAGCTCCCCGACTCCCATTCCCACATGAAGATGTGAGGATAAAGGGCCTCATCCCAGCAAAGCACCCGCTCCCACCACCCCCAACCCCGGCCCCGCCCCCCGCAGCACGCCCCTGAAACAACACTGTCTTCCCAGAAAAGAGAACGGAGAAGCCATGTGTGTGCCAAAGGAGCAAGATGAACGAACGATGCCACGCCCTCCGAATTTGGGCACACCTGACGCCTCGGAACCCCGGGCCTGGCCGATGGGTCCCAGCCGTTCTCGGGTGGGAGGGGGGTCAACACATTGGCCGAGAGCCCTTGCCCAGGCCACCCGCAAATCCCCTGAGATGTGATCCGACCACAGGGACCGAGGGCAAACGTACCGCTTGAGGTGCTGGAGGAGCCGGACGAAGCCATGGTGGGAGAGGCACACGGGCACGCTGCAGACTGCTGGCCGAGTGGGCGGGGACCCAGCAGCTCAGGACTCTGGAGAACGGGAGGCGTCTCCGCCACCATTGACGTCAATAGGGTTTGGGTGGGTAGATGGAGGGGGCCCCTGGCCTCTTTCCAAGCAGAGACCCTGGACGGAGTCCCGTGGAGCGAGTGGGCTTTTCCCGGGCACGGCTGTGCCCTGGACCGCCAAGATCCCCGTTGGGGTGGGCGGGCAGTTCGGGGCTTTGGTTTGTGGCCCTCCCTCGCAGCGGGGGTGGGTTCAACCCCGAGTGGATCAATCAGGGGCCCTCAGCAGTGCCAAGGGAACTCACCGCCCAGGAAACGCCCCTAGGTCCCTTTGAATTGGCCACCAACGCCCCCTTTCCCAGCCTGCCTTGCTCTGAGATTTCCCGCCTTTTCACATTCCACAGGTCCCTGGTCCTCGACTGTCCCCCGCTGGCTCCTCCGAGGCATTCCGGGACACCAGACGCTCTCTCCAGCGCCTCCACCTAGATCCCTCGCTGTCCTCGCCTCCGTTTCCCCCATGCCCCCTCCCCAACTCCTCCGTGGGCTCTTGGCATCCTTTCCCTACAGCAGTCCCAGAGTGCCACCCCGAGGGCTTTGAGTTGCCTGGAGCCCAAGGCTCCGGCCAGAGACCTGAGGGGCCAGCGTCTGGACTGGCAGCTAATGCCATTTGGGGCTTTTCTCACGTGGAGCCTGAGGCCCGCACCTCCGCGGGCAACCCCCAGCGCGAGTGCCCTGGAGATACCCGCCCAAGGGGACAGTGTATCCCCTACTGTGGGGAAGGAGGTTCCTGTTTTCCCTGCACTGGTTCGACTTTCACGCCGAGGATCGACTCACACCATGGTGGCAAGTGGAATAGCCCTGTGGGAAAGCCTCATGGGAAAGACTCCAGGGAAAGCCACAGATTCCTTGATCCACGAGAAGGGAAGCGTGACACTGCTGCTACCGCTCGGGAGGAAAGCGCACGTGCATGACCCCACTCGAGCCGAGGACTGACGCAAGCTTGGGAGACTCCAGAAGTACGCCAAGATCCATGTCAGCACTGGAGAGGAATCCTCAGGTTCCGGCCGACTCCACACAAGGTCTTAGGCCCGGCATCGACGGGAGAGGAATCCCGAGAGGCCCCGAGCAACTCGCATGGGGACTGGCCTTTCCTGAGGCCACCAGAGCGGGTCCCTGAGGTCCCCGTCGTAAGTCGAGAGCACCTGCCGCAACTCGAGAAAATCCAGGAGGTTCTCCCCTCCAGGCGAGATGAGGCCCATTTCCGCTGAGGCGTCTCGAGGCTAATCACACCTAACCTCTGGAACTTCCAAAGGGTCCTTCACACCCTTGCTGCAACTCAAGAAGTTCCCCGACATACCCGTCTCCACTCGAGAGGAAGCACGAGAGTTCCCGCACATCCAGAGGAGCCCCGTTTCCGCCTCCTAGCTCGAGAGGAGGGATCCTTTCCCTGCGTGGTCGGAAAGAATTCCCGGCGTTCCCGTCGCATCTCAAGAGGAGGCGCTCTCCACAGGAAAGGCGAGAGGAACTCCAGGGTCGTGCCACCATTCCCAGAGTCCCCCAGATGTCTCAGTCCATTCCAGGGAAACCTGTTTTCCTGCACTGCCTCGACTTTCAAGCCGAGGATCGACTCACACCACGGTGGCACGTGGACAGCCCTGTGGGAAAGCCTCGTGGGGGAAAGCCTCGAGGAAAACCACAGATCCCTTGATCCACGCGAAGGGAAGCGTGACACTGCTGCTACAGCTCGGGAGGAAAGCGCACGTGCATGCCCCCACTCGAGACGAGGACTGACGCCCCTGGGGAGACTCCAGAAGTCCCCAAGATCCATGTCAGCACTGGAGAGGAATCCTCAGGTTCGGCACGACTCCACACAAGGTCTTAGGCCCCGGCATCGACGGGAGAGGAATCCCGAGAAGCCCGAGCAACTTGCATGGGGACTGGCCTTTCTGAGGCCACCAGAGCGGTCCTGAGGTCCGTCGTAAGTCGAGACCTCCAGCGCAACTCGAGAAAATCCAGGAGGTTCTCCCCTCCAGGCGAGATGAGGCCCATTTCCGATGAGGCGTCTCGAGGCTAATCAACAACTCTGGAACTCCAAAGGGCCTTCAAACCCTGCTGCAACTCAAGAAGTTCCCCGAAATACCCCTCTCCACTCGAGAGGAAGCACGAGAGTCTTGCCCACATCCAGAGGAGCCCGTTTCCGCCTCTAGCTCGAGAGGAAGGATCCTTTCCCTGCGGAAAGAATTCCCCGGCGTTCCCCTCGCATCTCAAGAGGAGGCGCCACAGGAAAGGCGAGAGGAACTCCAGGGTCGTGCCACCATTCCCAGAGTCCCCAGATGTCTCAGTCCATTCCAGGGAAACCTGTTTTCCCTGCACTGCCTCGACTTTCAAGCCGAGGATCGACTCACCACGGTGGCACGTGGAACAGCCCTGTGAAAGCCTCGTGGGAAAGCCTCGAGGGAAAGCCACAGATCCCTTGATCCACGCGAAGGGAAGCGTGACACTGCTGCTACAGCTCGGGAGGAAAGCGCACGTGCATGCCCCACTCGAGACGAGGACTGACTGCCCTGGGAGACTCCAGAAGTACCCCAAGATCCATGTCGGCACTGGAGAGGAATCCTCAGGTTCCGGCACCGACTCCACACAAGGTCTTAGGCCCGGCATCGACGGGAGAGGAATCCCGAGAGGCCCCCGAGCAACTCGCATGGGGACTGGCCTTTCCTGAGGCCACCAGAGCGGATCCCTGAGGTCCCCGTCGTAAGTCGAGAGCACCTGCCGCAACTCGAGAAAATCCAGGAGGTTCTCCCCTCCAGGCGAGATGAGGCCCATTTCGCTGAGGCGTGTCGAGGCTAATCACACATAACCTCTGGAACTTCCAAAGGTCCTTCACACCCTTGCTGCAACTCAAGAAGTTCCCCGACATACCCGTCTCCACTCAAGAGGAATCCGAGAGTCCCGCCCATATCCAGAGTGGCCCCGTTTCCGCCTGCTAGCTCGAGAGGAGGGATACTTTCCTGCGTGGTCAGGAAAGAATTCCCGGCGTTCCCGTCGCATCTCAAGAGGAGGCGCTCTCCACAGGAAAGGCGAGAGGAACTCCAGGGTCGTGCCACCATTCCCTGAGTCCCCCAGATGTCTCAGTCCATTCCAGGGAAACTGTTTTCCCTCACTGCCTCGATTTTAAGCCGAGGATCGACTCACACCACCGGTCACGTGGGAAAGCCCTGGGAAAGCCTCGTGGGAAAGCCTCATGGGAAAGTCTAGAGGGAAAGCCACAGATCCCTTGATCCACGAAAAGGGAAGCGTGACACTGCTGCTACAGCTCGGAGAAAAGCGCACGTGCATGCCCCCACTCGAGACGAGGACTACGCCTCTGGGGAGACTCCAGAAGTCCCCGAAGATCCATGTCGGCACTGGAGAGGAATCCTCAGGTTCCGGCACTGACTCCACACAAGGTCTTAGGCCCCGGCATCGACGGGAGAGGAATCCCGAGAGGCCCCGAGCAACTCGCATGGGGACTGGCCTTTCCTGAGGCCACCAGAGTGGGTCCCTGAGGTCCCCGTCGTAAGTCGAGAGCACCTGCCGCAACTCGAGAAAATCCAGGAGGTTCTCCCCTCCAGGCGACATGAGGCCCATTTCCGCTGAGGTATCTCGAGGCTAATCACACCTTACCTCTGGAACTTCCAAAGGGTCCTTCACACCCTTGCTGCAACTCAAGAAGTTCCCCGACATACCCGTCTCCACTCGAGAGGAAGCAGAGTGCCGCCACATTAAGAGGAGCCCCGTTTCCGCCTCCTAGCTCGAGAGGGATCCTTTCCCTGCGTTGGGGAAAGAATTCCGGCGTTCCCGTCGCATCTCAAGAGGAGGCGCTCTCCAGAGGAAAAAGCGAGAGGAACTCCAGGTTCGTGCCACCATTCCCAGAGTCCCCCAGATGTCTCAGTCCATTCCAGGGAACCTGGTTTCCCTGCACTGCCTCGACTTTCAAGGCGAGGATCGACTCACACCACCGTGGCACGTGGGAAAGCCCTGTGGGAAAGCCTCGTGGGAAAGCCTCATGGGAAAGGGAAAGCCACAGATCCCTTGATCCACGAAAAGGGAAGCGTGACACTGCTGCTACAGCTCGGGAGGAAAGCGCACGTGCATGCCCCCACTCGAGACGAGGACTTACGCCTCTGGGGACAACAGAAGTACCCGAAGATCCATGTCGCACTGGAGAGGAATCCTCAGGTTCCGGCACTGACTCCACACAAGGTCTTAGGCCCCAGCATCGACGGGAGAGGAATCCCGAGAGGCCCCGAGCAACTCGCATGGGGACTGGCCTTTCCTGAGGCCACCAGAGCGGATCCCTGAGGTCCCGTCGTAAGTCGAGAGCACCTGCCGCACTCGAGAAAATCCAGGAGGTTCTCCCTCCAGGCGAGATGAGGCCCATTTCCTGAGGCAACTAGGGGGTAATCACACTTTAACTCTGGAACTTCCAAAGGGTCCTTCACACCCTTGCTGCAACTCAAGAAGTTCCCCGACATACCCGTGTCCACTCAAGAGGAATCCGAGAGTCCCGCCCATATCCAGAGTGGCCCCGTTTCCGCCTGCTAGCTCGAGAGGAGGGATACTTTCCCTGCGTGGTCAGGAAAGAATTCCGGCGTTCCCGTCGCATCTCAAGAGGAGGCGCTCCACAGGAAAGGCGAGAGGAACTCCAGGGTCGTGCCACCATTCCCTGAGTCCCCCAGATGTCTCAGTCCATTCCAGGGAAAACTGTTTTCCCTTCACTGCTCGATTTTAAGCGAGGATCGACTCACACCACCGTGTCACGTGGGAAAGCCCTTTGGGAAAGCCTCGTGGGAAAGCCTCATGGGAAAGTCTAGAGGGAAAGCCACAGATCCCTTGATCCACGAAAAGGGAAGCGTGACACTGCTGCTACAGCTCGGGAGGAAAAGCACACGTGCATGCCCCCACTCGAGACGAGGACTTACGCCCTGGGGAGACTCCAGAAGTGCCCGAAGATCCATGTCGGCACTGGAGAGGAATCCTCAGGTTCTGGCACCGACTCCACACAAGGTCTTAGGACCCTACATCGACGGAGAGGAATCCGAGAGGCCCCGAGCAACTCGCATGGGGACGGCCTTTCCTGAGGCAACCACAGCGGGTCCCTGAGGCCCGTCGTAAGTCGAGAGCACCTGCCGCAACTCGACAAATCCAGGAGGTTCTCCCCTCCAGGCGAGATGAGTCCCATTTCCGCTGAGGCGTCTAGAGGCTAAACACACCTAACCTCTGAACTTCCAAAGGTCCTTCACACCCTTGCTGCAACTCAAGAAGTTCCCCGACATACCGTCTCCACTCAAGGGAAGCACGAGAGTCCCGCCACATCCAGAGGAGCCCGTTTCCACTCATAGCTCGAGAGGAGGGATCTTTCCCTGCGTGTCGGAAGAATTCCCGGCGTTCCATCGCATCTCAAGAGGAGGCGCTCTCCACAGGAAAAGCGAGAGGAACTCCAGGGTCGTGCACCATTCCCAGAATCCCCCAGATTCTCAGTCCATTCCAGGGAAACCTGTATTCCCTGCAATGCCTCAACTTTCACGCCGAGGATCGACTCACACCACAGTGGCATATGGGACAGCCCTGTGGGAAAGCCTCGAGGGAAAGCCACAGAACCCTTGATCCACGTGAAGGGAAGCGTGACACTGCTGCTACAGCTCGGGAGGAAAGCGCACGTGCATGGCCCCACTCGAGATGAGGACTGACTCCCCTGGAGAGACTCCAGAAGTACCCCAAGATCCATGTCAGCACTGGGAGAGGAATGCTCAGGTTCCGGCACCGACTCCACACAAGGTCTTAGACCCCGGAATCTACGGGAGAGGAATCCCGAGAGGCCCCAGAGCAATTCGCATGGGGACTGGCCTTTCCTGAGGCCACCAGAAGCGGGTCCCTGAGGTCCCCATCGTAAGTCGAGAGCACCTGCCGCAACTCGAGAAAATTCAGGAGGTTCTCCAATTCAGGCGAGATGAGGCCCATTTCCGCTGAGGCAACAAGGGGGTAATCACACTTAAACTCTGGAACTTCCAAAGGGTCCTTCACACCCTTGCTGCAAATCAAGAAGTTCCCCGACATACCCGTCTCCACTCAAGAGGAACCCGGGGGTCGCGCCCATATCCAGAGTGACCCCGTTTCCGCCTGCTAGCTCTAGAGGAGGGATCCTTTCCCTGCGTGGTCGGGAAAGAGTTCCTATCATTCCCGGCTCATCTCAAGAGGAGGCGCTCTCCATAGGAAAGGCGAGAAGAACTCCAGGATCAGGCCCCATTCCCAGAGTCCCCCAGATGTCTCAGTCCATTCCAGGGAAACCTGTTTTCGCTGCACTGCCTCGACTTTCAAGCTGAGGATCGAGTCACAGCACGGTGGCACCTGGGACAGCCCTGTGGGAAAGCCTCGTGGGAAAGCCTCGTGGGAAATCCTCGAGGGAATGCCACAGATCCCTTGTTCCACGTGAATGGAAGCGTGACACTGCTACTACAGCTCGGGAGGAAAGCGGACGTGCATGCCCCCACTCGAGACGAGGACTGACTCCCCTGGGGAGACTCCAGAAGTACCCCAAGATACATGGCAGCACTGGAGAGGAAACCTCAGGTTCTGGCACCGACTCCACAAAGGCCTTAGGCCCCAATATTGATGGGAGAGGAATCCCAAGAGGCCCCAGAGCAACTAGCATGGGGACTGGCCTTTCCTGAGGCCACCAGAGCGGGTCCCTGAGGTCCCCGTCGTAAGTCGAGAGCACTTGCCGCAACTCGAGAAAATCCAGGATGTTCTCCCCTCCAGGCGAGATGAGGCCCATTTCTGCTGAGGGGTCTCCAGGATATTCACCTAACCTCTGGAACTTCCAAAGGGTTCTTCACACCCTTGCTGCAACTCAAGAAGTTCCCCGACATACCCGTCTCCACTCGAGAGGAAGCACAGGAGTCCCGCCCACATCCAGAGGAGCCCCGTTTCCGCCTCCTAGCTCGAGAGGAGGGATCCTTTCGCTTCGTGGTCTGGAAATAATTCCCGGCGTTCCCATCCCATCTCAAGAGGAGGCACTATCTACAAGAAAGGCGAGAGGAACTCCAGGGTCGTGCCACATTCCCAGAGTCCCCCAGATGTCTCGGTCCATTCCAGGGAAAACTGTTTTCCCTGCACTGCCTCGAATTTCAAGCCGAGGATCGACTCACAACTTGGTGGCACGTGGGACAGTCTTGTGGGAAAGCCTCGTGGGAAAGCCTCGTGGGAAAGCCTCGAGGGGAAAGCCACAGATCCCTTGATCCACGCGAAGGAAAGTGTGACACTGCTGCTACAGCTCGGGAGAAAAGCGCTCGTGCATGCCCCCACTCTAGAGGAGGACTGACTACCCTGGGAGACTCCAGAAATACCCCAAGATCCATGTGAGCACTGGAGAGGAATCCTCAGGTTCAGGCACCGACTCCACACAAGGTCTTAGGATCCGGCATCGATGGGAGAGGAATCCCGAGAGGCCCCCGAGCAACGCGCATGTGGACTGGCCTTTCCGGAGGCCACCAGAGCGGGTCCCTGAGATACCCGTCGTATGTCGAAAGCACCTGCAGCAACTCGAGAAAATCCAGGATGTTCTCCCCTCCAGGCGAGGTGAGGCTCCTTTCTGCTGAGGCGTCTCGAGACTAATCACACCTACCCTCTGGAACTTCCAAAGGGTCCTTCGCACCCTTTCTGCAACTCAAGAAGTTCCCGGATATACCTGTCTCCACTCGAGAGGAAGCACGAGCGTCTCGCCCACATCCAGAGGAGCCCCGTTACCGCCTCCTAGCTCGAGAGGTGTGATCGTTTCCCTGCAGGGTCGGGAAAGAATTTCCGGCGTTCCCGTTGCATCTCAAGAGGAGGCGCTCTCCACCTGAAAGGCGAGAGGGACTCAAGGGTCGTGCCACCATTCCCATAGTGCCGCAGATGTCTCAGGCCATTCCAGGGAAACCTGTTTACCCTGCACTGCCTCGACTTTCAAGCCGAGGATCGATTCACACCACGGTGGCACGTGGGACAGCCCTGTGGGAAAGCCTCGTGGGAAAGCCTTATGGGAAAGCCTCGTGAGGAAGCCTCGAGGGAAAATCACTGATCCCTTGATCCACGCGACGGGAGCATGACACTGCTGCTACACCTCGGGAGGAAAGCGCAGGTGCATGCCCCCACTCGAGACGAGGACTGACTCCCCTGGGGAGACACCAGAAGTACCCCAAGATCCATCACAGCACTGGAGAGGAAACCTCAGGTTCTGGCACCGAATCCACACAAGGTCTTAGGCCCTGATATTGACGGGAGAGGAATCCCAAGAGGCCCCAGAGCAACTAGCATGGGGACTGGCCTTTCCTGAGGCCACCAGAGCGGGTCCCTGAGGTCCCCGTCGTAAGTGGAGAGCACCTGTCGCAACTCGAGAAAATCCAGGAGGTTCTCCCCTCCAGGCGAGATGAGGCCCATTTCCCCTGAGGCGTCTTAAGGTTAATCACACCTAACCTCTGGATCTTCCAAAGGGTCCTTCACACCCTTGCTGCAACTCAAGACGTTCCCCAACATACCCGTCTCCACTCGAGAGGAAGCACGAGAGTCCCGCCCACATCCAGAGGAGCACCGTTTCCGCCTCCTTGCTCGAGAGGAGGGATCCTTTCCCTGCGTGGTCGGGAATGAATTCCCGGACTTGCCATAGCAGCTCAAGAGGGGGCGCTCTCCACAGGAAAGGCGAGAGGAACTCCAGGGTCGTGCCACCATTCCCAGAGTCCCCTAGATGTCTCAGTCCACTCCAGGGAAACCTGTTTTCCCTGCACTGCCTCCACTTTCAAGCCGAGGATCGACTCACACCACGGTGGCACGTGAGACAGCCCTGTGGGAAAGCCTCGTGGGAAAGCCTGGTGGGAAAGCCACGAGGGAAAGCCACAGATCCCTTGATCCACGCGAAGGGAAGCGTGACACTGCTGCTACAGCTCGGGAGGAAAGCGCACGTGCATGCCCCCACTCGAGACTAGGACTGACTCCCCTGGGTAGACTCCAGAAGTACCCCAAGATCCATGTCAGCACTGGAGAGGTATCCTCAGTTTCTGACACTGACTCCACACAAGGTATTAGGCCCAGGCATCTCCGGGAGAAGAATCCCGAGGGGCCCCTGAGCAACTCGCATGGGTTCTGGCCTTTCCTGAGGCCACCAGAGCGGGTCCCTGAGGTCCCCGTTTTAAGTCGAGAGCACCTGCCGCAACTCGAGAAAATCCAGGAGGTTCTCCCCTCCAGGCGAGATGAGGCCCATTTCCCCTGAGGCGTCTTAAGGTTAATCACACCTAACCTCTGGATCTTCCAAAGGGTCCTTCACACCCTTGCTGCAACTCAAGAAG
Organism: Capra hircus; assembly: GCF_001704415.2. Taxonomy (NCBI): domain Eukaryota; kingdom Metazoa; phylum Chordata; class Mammalia; order Artiodactyla; family Bovidae; genus Capra; species Capra hircus. Next base: position 4,412 of record NW_017213061.1, on the reverse strand, counting down.
TTCCCCGACATACCCGTCTCCACTCGAGAGGAAGCACGAGAGTCCCGCCCACATCCAGAGGAGCACCGTTTCCGCCTCCTTGCTCGAGAGGAGGGATCCTTTCCCTGCGTGGTCGGGAATGAATTCCCGGACTTGCCATAGCAGCTCAAGAGGGGGCGCTCTCCACAGGAAAGGCGAGAGGAACTCCAGGGTCGTGCCACCATTCCCAGAGTCCCCCAGATGTCTCAGTCCACTCCAGGGTAACCTGTTTTCCCTGCACTGCCTCCACTTTCAAGCCGAGGATCGACTCACACCACGGTGGCACGTGGGACAGCCCTGTGGGAAAGCCTCGTGGGAAAGCCTCGTGGGAATGCCTCGAGGGAAAGCCACAGATCCCTTGATCCACGCGAAGGGAAGCGTGAAACTGCTGCTGCAGCTTGGGAGGAAAGCGCACGTGCATGCCCCCACTCGAGACGAGGACTGACTCCCCTGGGGAGACTCCAGAAGTACCGCAGAATCCATATCAGCACTGGAGAGGAATCCTCAGATTCCGGCACAGACTCCACACAAGGTCTTAGGGCCCGGCATCGACAGGAGAGGAATCCCGAGAGGACCCCAAGCAACTCGCAGGGGGACTAGCCTTTCCTGAGGCCACCAGAGCGGGTCCCTGAGGTCCCCGTCTTAAGTCAAGAGCACCTGCCCCAACTCGAGAAAATTCAGGAGGTTCTCCCCTCCAGGCGAGATGAGGCCCATTTCAGCTGAGGCTTCTCGAGGCTAATCACACCTAACCTCTGGAACTTCCAAAGGGTCCTTCACACCCTTGCTGCAACTCAAGAATTTCCCCGATATACCCGTCTCCTCTCGAGAGGAAGCACGAGAGTCCCGCCCACATCCAGAGGAGCCCCGTTTCCGCCTCATAGCTGGAGAGGAGGGATCCTTTCCCTGCGTGGTCTGGAAAGAATTCCCAGCGTTCCCATCGCATCTCAAGATGAGGTGCTCTCCACAGGAAAGGCGAGAGGAACTCCAGGGTCGTGCCACCATTACCAGAGTTCCCCAGATGTCTCAGTCCATTCCAGGGCAACCTGTTTTCCCTGCACTGCCTCGACTTTCAAGCCGAGGATCGACTCACACCACGGTGGCACGTGGGACAGCCCTGTGGGAAAGCCTCGTGGGAAAGCCTCGTGGGAAAGCCTCGTGGGAAAGCCTCGTGGGAAAGCCTCGTGGGAAAGCCTCGTGGGAAAGCCTCGTGGGAAAGCCTCGAGGGAAAGCCACTGATCCCATGATCCATGCGACGGGAGGGTGACAGTGCTGCTACAACGCGGGAGGAAAGCGCACTTTCATGCCCCACTGAGAGGAGGACTGCCTCCCCTGGGGAGACTCCAGAAGTACCCTAAGATCCGTGTCAGCACTGGAGAGGAATCCTCAGGTTCCGCACCGACTCCACACAAGGTCTTAGGCCCTGGCATCCAAGGGAGAGGAATCCCAAGAGGCCCGAGCTACTCGCTGGGGACTGGCCTTTCCTGAGGCCACCAGAGCGGGTCCCTGAGTTCCCCGTCTTAAGTCGAGAGCACCTGCAGCAACTCGAGAACATCCAGGAGGTTCTCCCCTCCAGGCGAAATGAGGCCCATTTCCGTTGAGGCGTCTCAGGCTAATCACACTAACCTCTGGAACTTCCAAAGGTCCTTCACACGCTTGCTGCAACTCAAGAAGTTCCCGACATACCAGTCTCCACTCGAGAGGAAGCACGAGGGTCCCGCCCACATCCAGAGGAGCCTGGTTTCCACCTCGTGCTTGAGATTAGGGATTCTTTCCTGCTTCGTCTGGAAAGAATTCCCAGCTTTCCGTCGCATCTCAAGAAGAGGCGCTCTCAATAGGAAAGGCGAGAGAAAGCCCAGTGTCGTGCCAAAATTTCAAGGACCCCCAGATGTCTCAGTCCATTCCAGAGGAACTTGTTTTCCCTGCACTGCCTCTACTTTCACGCCAAGGATCCACTCATTCACCATGGCCTGTCCACGTGGGACAGCCCTGTGGGAAAGCTCGTCGGAAAGCCTCGAGGGAAAGCCACAGATCCTTGATCCTCGCGACGGGAAGTGTGACACTGCTGCTACAGTTCGTGAGGAAAGCTCACGTGCATGCCCCCACACGAGATGAGGCACTGACTCCCCAGGAGAGACACCAGAAGTACCCCAAGATCCATGTCAGCACTGGAGAGGAATCCTCAGGTTCCAGCCCCACTCCACACAAGGTCTTAGGCCCGACATCGACGGGAGAGGAATCCCAAAAGGCCCCCTTGCAACTCCATGGGCACTGCCTTTCTGAGGCCACCAGAGCGGGTCCCTGAGTCCCCGTCGTAACTCGAGAGACCCTGCCCAACTCTAGAAAATCCAGGAGGTCTCCACTCCAGGCGAGATAAGGCCCATTTCCTCTGAGGCGTCTGGAGGCTCATCACACCTAAACTCTGGAAATTCAAAGGGTCCTTGCTGCAACTCAAGAAGTTCCCCGACATACCCGTCTCCACTCGAGAGGAAGCACGAGGTCCGCGCCCACATCAGAGGAACCCGTTCGCCTGGTAGCTCGAGATGAGGGATCCTATCCTTCTTAGTCAAGAAAGATTTTCAACGTTCCCGTGGCCTCTCAAGAGCAAGGGCTCTCAATAGAAAGGCGAGAGGAACTCCACGGTCGTGCCACCATTCCAAGAGTCCCCAGATATCTCAGTCCATTTCAGAGGAACCTGTTTTCCCCGCAATGCCTCGACTTTCAGGCCGAGGATCCACTCACACCATGGTGGCAACGTGGACAGCCCTTGGGAAAGCCCTCGTGGGAAAGGCACAGATCCCTTGATCCCCGCGAAGCGGAAGCGTGACACATCTGCTACACTGTCCCGGAGGTCACAGTTCGTATGTTGAGAGCACCTGCGCGCAACTGGAGAAAATCCAGGAGGTTCTCTGCTCCAGTCGAGATGAGGCCCATTTTCTTCTGCGGCGTCTCGAGAGTAATCACACCTAAACTCTGGAACTTCCAAAGGGTCCTACACACCCTTGCTACAACTCAGGAGGTTCCCCGATATACCCGTCTCCACTCCAAGAGGAAGCACGAGGGTCCGCCTCCTCCAGAGGAGCTCTTTTCCGCCTCAATCTCGAGATGAGGGATCTTCCCTGCTTCCTCGGGAAAGAATTCCCAACGTTTCCGACGCATCTCAAGAGGAGGCGCGCTGCACAGGAAAGGCGAGAGGAACTCATGGGTCGTGCCACCATTCCAAGTGCCCCCAGATGTCTCCGTCCATTCCAGAGGATCCTGTTTTCCCTGCACTGCTTCGACTTTCATGCCGAGGATCGACTCACACCACGGTGGCACGTGGGAGAGCCCTGTGGGAAAGCCTCGTGGGAAGCCTCGAGGGAAAGCCACAGATCCCTTTATCCACGCGACGGGAAGCGTGACACTGCTGCTACAGCTCGGGAGGAAAGCGCACGTGCATGCCCCCACTCGAGACGAGGACTGACTCCCCTGGGGAGACTCCAGAAGTACCCCAAGATGCATGTCAGCCCTGGAGAGGAATCCTCAGGTTCCGGCCCCGACTCCACACAAGGTCTTAGGCCCTGGCATCGACGGGAGAGGAACAGCGACAGGCCCTCTAGCAACTCGCATGGGGACTGGCCTTTCCTGAGGTCACCAGAGCGGGTCCATGAGTCCCCGTCGTAAGTCAAGAGCACCTGCCGCAACTCGGTAAAATCCAGGAGGTTCTCCCCTGCAGGCGAGATGAGGCCCGTTTCCACTGAGGTGTCTCGAGGCTAATCACACTTGACCGCTGGAACTTCCAAAGAGTCTTTCACAGCCATGCTGCAACTCAAGAAGTTCCCCGACATACCCGTCTCCACTCAAGAGGAAGCACGAGGGTCCCGGCCACATCCAGAGGAGCTCCGTTTCCGGCTCGTAGCTCGAGAGGACGGATCCTTTCCCTGCTTGGTCGGAAAGAATTCCCGGCATTCCCATCGCATCTCAAGAGGAGGCGCTCTCCAAAGGAAAGGGAGAGGAACTGCAGGGTCGTGCCACCATTCCAAGACTCCCCCAGATATCTCAGTCCGTTCCACAGGAACCTGTTTTCCCTGCACTGCCTCGGCTTTCACGCGAGGATCGACTCACACCACCGTGACACGTGGGACAGCCCTGTGGGAAAGTCTCGTGGAGAAAGACTCGAGGGAAAGCCACAGATCCCTTGGTCCACGCAAGGGGAAGCGTGACACTGCTGCTACAGCATGGGAGGAAAGGCACGCTCATGTCCCCACTCGAGACGACGCCTGACTCCTTTGTGGAGACTCCAGAAGTACCCCAAAATCCATGTCAGCACTGGAGAGGAATCCTCAGGTTCTGGCCCCGACTCCACACAAGGTCTTAGGGCCCGGCATCGACGGGAGAGGAATCCCGAGAGGCCCCAA